>NC_058080.1:548991784-549294284 GCF_014858855.1 Bufo gargarizans | reverse complement strand
GGCGCCGCTCTCCATGTCTGTATACTTACGGTAGTTTAGATTTTTTTATCGTAATGAAAGGTCCTCTTTAAGCTGGAAATGCTTTAGAAAAAAAATAAACAGAGCCTGCACTCGGCTCCCCAATCAGTTTAGCAAATGGCTGTAAATCCCACTCATGCTGCAGCCAGTGACTCCCTGAGCAGCATTCAGAGCCCTTTCCTGCCCTGTCAGAATAGGAACAGGAAGAGGAGCGAGCAGAGATTTGTGAGGGGAGTATAAACTTGTTTTTTGTAAAGCACTTGCAGCCCATGGACAAGCTTATTTTTATTCAGCTGAAATACCCCTTTAAAGTGGCCATACACATTATATCATTTCAGTCTTTTAGGCCAGGCATCTAATGTGTATGTGCCTCCCAACTCTCCCCAGTGCTGATGTCGGGTTAGATAGGAATTGGGCATAGCGGATTTCAAGCGCCCTATCCTTTTTGTTCTCCTGACACGTGTGAGCGCGATGTCCTCCACTAGTCCCATTGACTAGACGTGCATGCTTAACCGAGCATTCACATGTGTGGGAGGATCGGAGAGATGACTCCAATTATCTTGTATGTTTTCTTTAAGTTTTGATTAAATTTGATGTGGCCATTTAAAGCTGGTCAAAAGACTAATACTGGTGGATTTCTTGTTGTTAAATGGGTTATCCAGGAAATAATATTGATGACCTATCTCACATCGGCGGGGGACCGAGTCCAGGCTGTGTCGGAAAGCTGCAGTGCTCACTGGAGCGCTGGTGAAGACGGCAGCCTGCCGGACGTTTACCAAGCACAGTGCCGTACATTGTAAAGTGGTTGTGCTTGGTATTGCAGCTCAGCTCCATTGACTCCAAGAAAAGTTGTGTATCGCTTTGGGTCACTGGAGGCTTTACACACAGAGTAATGAGTAGTCCCATTTACAACTTAAAAGTCCTCTCAAACTGGTCAATTCCACACAATAATCAAGTACTGATCAGCAATATAAAAGTCGATAGTCGCTCATTTAAAGTACCTTGAGCTGGCATAGATTTGTGCTATAATTTTTCATTTTCTGATATAAATTTTAGTAAATCTATTGGACTGTAGTAGAACACACCCCTTCCCACTTAGCCCCGCTCTTTTTTTTTTTTTTTTTTTTTTTTTTTTTAAAAGCAGCGTGAAATTTAAAAAGTTGCAAAATGCTGTTTGCACAAAAATCTACAACTTTTGTATGTCAAATTGCTGGCCTAATCCTTTAATAAATTTCTCCCAAATATTTTTTGTTTTATTGTGCAAAAGTAGTAAACGGTGGGAAAAAAAAAATTCCCACAGAATACAGTTTACCTGTCATTTATATTGCACAGTGGACCCCGTTTAAGCAAGACACCACAGAACAGGAGCAGATCTTTCCCTTATACCTTATGTCTGTGGAGGCTCCAATCCTGGTTTTGGCTCACAATCACTGATGGAAATCACTGACGTGTGAATGTAGTTTTACTGTTTAAAGGATAACTGTCATATTTTTTATTTATTTTTGCTAAAGTGTAGGGCAAGTGATAAATAACCATTTTGTTATAGACTTTATTTAGCCAAAACGTTTAATTTTGGTAGAAAACTGGGGCTGAAATGGCCCTTAGCAGCACTCTTTAAAAGAGCGTTGCTAAGGGCCATCCGTCTCCGATTAGAAAAGACGTGCAGCCAGACTCTATGCTTCTGCCTCCCGTGCTTCCCTGGGAGACAGAAGGGTGGGCACAGGAGTTTTAGGAGTTAAAACTTATGAACATGTTTCAAAACATTGTGTACCCTAAAATGGTGCCATTCAAAAATACAATTCCGTAAAAGCAAGCCATAAAGATTATGGTTCTCAGAGGATTCATTAATTTTAATCAATACATTGAAGAGTTTTGGAATTTCTTTACTTAAAAACCCTATGTTATCTATTGATGTGGGATGGTGATTCTGCTGGTGTCTTTCATGAAAAGATCCAAGCTGAAATGTTGCATCTCGTCCTGTCCAGGAAATTCAACCACATCTGTGAACAAACACGCTTCAAGAACTAAGTCTGGTACCATCTGGAAACAAAGGCACCTCAAGGGCTGCACGTTCTCATACAAGGAGACATGAGAGGCTCAGGAAGACGTCAAGATGCCTGTGACCTTCTAGTGTACAGCACCCTGTTCCTGGTTTAGGAGGGTGGGCTGATTACACTGTGCCAGTTCCTGTTGGCACACAGTATTGTTTGCCAATAAATTGCTGTTGGGTTTGTTTCCCAGGTTGAGCTCTGGTTTCAGGACAGAGTCAACCAATATTATACAATGCAAAATGTCTTTCTTCCAGTAGGGCCATTGACTGGTTTAACATTTGAAACATCTCCCCAGTGACTGTGGGTTTCACAGCTCTCTGCTGCACGTCGCTGTAGTGCTGTTATCTATGGACATTATTGTATTGTAAATTACCTGTTTTGTTCATCAGTTAATATTGCTTATTTAAAGATTCACACTGAATATATTGCAGGTTACCCGCTATTCTAGTGTGCTTTCCATTCAGGGAAATTGGTTCAATTTACAGCCATTGGTTTGTTATGCACATGACTAGTCTGCTTCTTTTTTTTGATGAAGCAAATCTTTTTTTCTGACAGCTATTTGAGTCCTGGAAACTGCTCTGCACTGTGGTTCCTGTGTATGTGATCTACATAACTGAATCTTTATGTTGCTCATGGAACATGCCCGCAACACTGAATGTTCCCTTCTGGACCAGCTATGTCTTGATAGCCTCTCCCACCATTGCGACCATCTCTTGTTTTTATGGACTATTGACATTTTCCACAAAAAATAAAAACCCTATAGTACAGGGAAACTTAAGTAAATGTTTATACCTCACAAATTGAATTCTGCCTATTACACAATGTTGCTTATCTACTGTAGTCAGTGCAATTCATAAAACATGTATCATACTTTTTTGTAAACTTTAATTTGCATAGACCTCTGCAGTGCTGACATTTTTTTGGCCTATTTCTTTACACATTTTTGGTCAATGGGCTGGTATCCCTACTCCTAGTAATGGAAATGCCTATTGTCTTTTGTAAGTTGTTCACTGGATTCAACAAGATGTGATGTATGCTGCTAGCTTTACTCAGCTGCCAAGTGGAGCTGGTTCTGTGTCCTCCAGCTACAGCACTGATGCTGACATCCTTGGCATACAGCACAGAGACAATAAGGATGGGATTTATTTTTGTGTGTGTGCGAGATAACCCCTTTTAAGATTGGGCTGTCACATGAAATGAAGCCTTAATGCCTTGCCCTTCCTGTTCACATTTCTTATCTTTACTGAAACATTCTTATAGGGCTTGTCAGAAGTTTTTAAAACTGATCAAAGACACTAAAATATAATAAATAAATAAAATAAAGCTATACTTAAGTTACTACCCTGCCATATATAGCACAAGGGTCTGCACCCCTGGCCGGTGTTTACAGTGCTGCAACCACGACAATCATTAGCAGTTTTTTGCTGTATACCACTGAGAGCAGCAATTGGCTGCAGCAGTCATGTGAGGGCAGAAACTGTGTCATTTCTGGGGCTCTAGTGCACCACTAAGTTCTGCCCCTCTAGTGCCCTCAGTAGCAATAACGCCTCCTATAGTGACCACACTAATGGTAATGACCTCCATAGTAGGCTCCCCCAAAATGACAAAGAAAAAGGAAATCAATTACCTAACCATCGTTCAATGCTGCTGTTTGCAGTGCAGACCACAGGACTCTTCCAGTCTGTGGTCAGAGATGCCAGCAGTTGAAATGATGTCCTCATGCCTTTTATACGTACTTTCATAGGCTTCATACCTAGTGGCATTGAAAGTGTACGATGGAGCAGGGAGGAAAAAGCCAGAGCCTAAGCCCTTGATGGTTTGGCCCAGCATAGCACCCCAATGCATTTGCATGGTAGTAAACACCACCACCAGAGTCTTGTCACCAGTGGGGATAACTGGAGCTGTGGTGCTGGAAACAGCTGGGGAGTAACTTGTGAGTATACCTTTATTTTAGTACATTTTTTTTTTCCAGATATTTTTGATTTAAAATTTGTAATAATAAAAGACTGTGGAAAGGAAGCATAATGAAGCTAATACATAACCCCCTTCTTCCAGGTAATGTGAGTTGACAAAATGCAGTACAAAAAGTCTGCAAAGCTATTGGCAACCTCCCAGGTCACATCAGCTACACAGCATTTACACAAAGTATGTACTTTCCATGGCCATCCCACCGGGGACCAAAGTACAATCGGCCATTGCCAAGTACATATAATCTGGCAAGGTGTTCACTAGCCAACCCAATCACGCCACTGCGACTCATACATTTTTTTTTTTTTTATTGATCCTCTTTTGTGATAAATCCCTTTCTCTAAGCATATTACGTGATTAACCTTCCATTTTAGTTCCATGAAGGTGCACTAGGTGCCAGTCAGTACGAAGTAATCCGTTTCTGTAGAGCAGGCATGTCCAAACTGCGGCCCTCCAGCTGTTGCAAAACTTCAACTCCCAGCATGCCCTAATAGCTGTAAGCTATCCAGGCATGCTGGGAGTTGTAGTTTTGCAACAGCTGGAGGGCAGCAGTTTGGACATGCCTGCTGTAGAGGGAAGGGTATGTAACTAGCTTTATATACAGTTAAGTGGTGTATTTGGAACATAAATCAGATACTGTATATCAAGGCTAATCATCCCTCCCAGAGGTCATTTAATACTAGACGGTGCTAAAATACATGCATCAAATCAGCAGGGGAAGCCAATGAGCACACATATTGCGCCATATCTCTCACTCCAATTCTAAATAAGAAAGCAGGTGTACAATATACTCTATTGAGCAAATATACAGTACAGACCAAAAGTTTGGACACACCTTCTCATTCAGAGTTTTCTTTATTTTCATGACTATGAAAATTGTAGATTCACACTGAAGGCATCAAAACTATGAATTAACACATGTGGAATTATATACATAACAAAAAAGTGTGAAACAACTGAAAATATGTCATATTCTAGGTTCTTCAAAGTAGCCACCTTTTGCTTTGATTACTGCTTTGCACACTCTTGGCATTCTCTTGATGAGCTTCAAGAGGTAGTTACCTGAAATGGTCTTCCAACAGTCTTGAAAGAGTTCCCAGAGATGCTTAGCACTTGTTGGCCCTTTTGCCTTCACTCTGTGGTCCAGCTCACCCCAAACCATCTCGATTGGGTTCAGGTCCGGTGACTGGAGGCCAGGTCATCTGGCGCAGAACCCCATCACTCTCCTTCATGGTCAAATAGCCCTTACACAGCCTGGTGGTGTGTTTGGGGGTCATTGTCCTGTTGAAAAATAAATGATGGTCCAACTAAACGCAAACCGGATGGAATAGCATGCCGCTGCAAGATGCTGTGGTAGCCATGCTGGTTCAGTATGCCTTCAATTTTGAATAAATCCCCAACAGTGTCACCAGCAAAGCACCATCACACCTCCTCCTCCATGCTTCACGGTGGGAACCAGGCATGTAGAGTCCATCCGTTCACCTTTTCTGCGTCGCACAAAGACGCGGTGGTTGGAACCAAAGATTTCACATTTGGACTCGTCAGACCAAAGTACAGATTTCCACTGGTCTAATGTCCATTCCTTGTGTTCTTTAGCCCAAACAAGTCTCTTCTGCTTGTTGCCTGTCCTTAGCAGTGGTTTCCTAGCAGATATTCTACCGTGAAGGCCTGATTCACACAGTCTCCTCTTAACAGTTGTTCTAGAGATGTGTCTGCTGCTAGAACTCTGTGTGGCATTGACCTGGTCTCTAATCTGAGCTGCTGTTAACCTGCGATTTCTGAGGCTGGTGATTCGGATGAACTTATCCTCCACAGCAGAGGTTACTCTTGGTCTTCCTTTCCTGGGGCGGTCCGCATGTGAGCCAGTTTCTTTGTAGCGCTTGATGGTTTTTGTGACTGCACTTGGGGACACTTTCAAAGTTTTCCCAATTTTTCGGACTGACTGACCTTCATTTCTTAAAGTAATGATGGCCACTCGTTTTTCTTTACTTAGCTGCTTTTTTCTTGCCATAATACAAATTCTAACAGTCTATTCAGTAGGACTATCAGCTGTGTATTCACCTGACTTCTCCACAAGGCAACTGATGGTCCCAACCCCATTTATAAGGCAAGAAATCCCACTTATTAGACCTGACAGGGCACACCTGTGAAGTGAAAACCATTTCAGGTGACTACCTCTTGAAGCTCATCAAGAGAATGCCAAGAGTGTGCAAAGCAGTAATCAAAGCAAAAGGTGGCTACTTTGAAGAACCTAGAATATGACATATTTTTAGTTGTTTCACACTTTTTTGTTATGTATATAATTCCACGTGTGTTAATTCATAGTTTTGATGCCTTCAGTGTGAATCTACAATTTTCATAGTCATGAAAATAATGAAAACTCTTTGAATGAGAAGGTGTGTCCAAACTTTTGGTCTGTACTGTAAGTGTGATATATACACTGGGTATGGTGACTGCTTCGGAAGTTGCCTCAATAGATTATCGCTAATATCTGAGGAGATTGAAGTAAAGTGTTTGCACATTAATTGTATATAGACAGTAGAAATAATCCCTCTAATTGAGCCTTCTTTAGATATTACAACAAATAAGTTATAGTTAACAAAGAGCAGTCGCTGTTTTAAGTCTCCACGGTGTGCCTCCATTAGAAGTACTGGTAAAATAAATATGCATGGGGTAGAGTTGTGAGAAGGACTGAAAGGGGCTATCCTATGATTATTATAAAAAAATATTAAAGTCAGACATCATATAGTACATGACCATCTCTTTCTAACAAAGCTACAACCAGCCCTGTACCTCACATGGATCCAAAGATCTCCCCATTGATTTATTGTTTCAAGCTGGCAGCTCAGGGGGTATGTCCATTCTGCTACAGCTCTCTTCCATTCACAACTCTGGAGGCAGTGGGATGATTGAACTGAGCATGTGCATCCACCTCAGTGAGGTGGACAGAGAAATAAGAAAAAGAACAAACAGCAGGTGGCGCTATACAGATGCATATTATTGAATAACTCAGTGGTTATACTACATTTTTAATTGCTTGCTAGTACAAAAGTAATCAGATCCAGGTTCTGGTTTGAAAACTGCTGAATATTTTTTGTGGTACAACCCTTTTAAGTGAGCCATCTTTATACAATTGTATTATTCTGGCAATCCCCTTCAATTACCATGTCTCAAATCCCTGTAACTGGTGGATCTCAGGAAAATGCTAATTATCCTTGATTGGTGTGCAAGGTAAGCTTCAGACTGTACCCAGCAGTTGCCTGGTTTTCCACCATATTTTGTGCATTAGTTGCAAAGCTGGCATGTCCAGGACCAACCATACATCCAATTATATATGCACAAGAATCAGAACTATTCTCCACTCCCCAAACCCGTAAGTGTTGCCGTTCAGAGGCTAAAGAGCACTTCCATATATTCAGGACAGTTTAGCCATGTGCGTCCTTAGATAACTGCAGTTTTTCCAGCCTAATTCTGGGAATCCCTGCTTTCCATACCAGTTGACGTAACAGCCCATTTAGCTGGTGAAAGACAGATGATATCCGTATCGGGGAATTGTGGAGGACATAAAGCAATTGAGCCATGAGAATCATTTTAATGTTAACCTTAACGATTATTGACACCAGGAGCTTACTCCATATTTGAAGGAGCATACACAATGCAGAGCATCCAAACTTCTCCAGCAAAGGGTCTGTTGGCATCAGCACAGATTCTTCCCAATTTATGGGTACTATCTCTCCTTGGGGAAAGAGCGCCTTAATAGGTCTGCAGAGATTTATAGGCCATTCATGCTCCTCTGGAATTCTGGGAAGAAAGGGATGCAAATGAGCTCTTAACAAGGCTTGGTTAATATCAGAGTAATGTCTCAAGGCCTGTTTAAAGGGTTGAACACTGACTTAGAGGATAGCTGCCTTACATCTGGCAGCATTAGAGGCAGAGTTTGTAAAAACTCAGTTGGGAAGAAAGGGATGCAAATGACAGTGTGGAGAAGCAACCAAAAGTCTCAATTAACGAAAAGAGGGGGGCGCATGCGCACGGCTTGCAGGGAAGACATGGCTCTGTAAGCTCCGCACCGACCGCTGACGAATTCCCTATACCAGCGCCGTTCAAACGGCTCCACCAGCCCTGAATACTCATGCAGGGGTCGCAGAAGACTGCCCGAGGCAAGAGGGGAGCTAAAATCCCAGATACGCCGATACCTTCACAGACCATACCGGAGATCTTCCGGAGCACGAGGCAATCCATCATGGCGGATAAAGCTGCATCCCCAGCAAGCCCGGCCTCCTCTATTGAGAGCGAACCCCGCACGGATGCGGCAACCTCACAAGCAGGTCAGGCTGATCTATATGCTAACATAGCAACCCTTTTTAAAACCAAGCTTTCCCAGGCGGTTGCAGAATTCTTCCGCCAGATAAACGATCTGGGGAACAGAGTCTCAGACCTGGAGTCCAAAGCAGACGAACTTTTGGGCGCCATAGGCGCCGACAGGAAAGACATTGATGCGCATTCTCTCCACTTACAAGCGCCTGAAGCGAAACTAGAGGACTTGGAGAACAGGTCCAGGAGAGGTAATTTGCGGATTCGGGGCTTACCAGAGTCCTACCAGGACCTCGCAACCACCATGGGCGCACTGTTCGCCTCTTTATTACCCCAGGCCCAGCCGAATCTGTTGCGGTTGGACAGAATACACCGAGCCCTGGGGAAACCATGAATCCCGGATACCCCCAGAGATGTTATCCTGAAATTTCATCATCCGGAGGTGAGGGACATGATATTAAATGCCGCACGAAATATGGCGGCCATGCCGGATCTCCCACCCACAGTACACCTTTATGCTGATTTAGCCCCCACTACGCTTCGTAAGCGCAGGGAAATGAGGCCTGTGACACAGGCGCTCCAACAAGCGCAAGTGCGCTATAGGTGGGGGTTCCCCTTTGCTTTATCTTTCCAACTGAACTCTCGCTCCTACACAGTTTATACCCCTGAAGAAGGGATTGAAAAGCTGCACCAGGCTGGATTGAAGGTGGATCGTTTGGAGAGACCAGCGGCGCCTCCGAAGCCTCAGCGCCCGGCCAGAGTCTGGACCCAAGTCCCCACAGCCGCCTCGCCAACACGGGACACTGAGTGAGCCATTATGTCCTACACTTTCCTGCCCAGGGGTAAATGGGACACTAATCCAACGTGTTCGGTTTATACTACTGTTCGCTTACTGTAAGATTGGGCTCTTTCTGCAGCCCAGTAATGTTGTAATGTTGTATTTTGATTATAACCTCTTGCATGAGTTTCGATCAGGTTATCCGATAGGGACTCAGCGAATCGGATTCCTATGCTGTCCTCTATTGTTGGGCTCATATTTGTGAGTGCAGGGATTGATATTATTCCCCTGATGCTCATACTCAGCCCACTTATCTATGCTGGCCATATTGGGCTCAGCCATTCAAGCTGTCTAACAGCGTTGTTTGAGTTATTGTCCTTTTTGTATGTTAACTTATTTATTTTATTGGAGATCCATCCTTATGCCGTCCATTACGCTATGTGGTCTATTCAATTTGTTTTGCTAAGCTACACTATTTACTGTTGGGATAATGTGTAAGTTGCTGTCACACAATGTGCGGGGTTTGAATTCCCCGAGGAAACGCAAAACGGCCCTTACATCCTATTTTAGGCATAACCCAGATATAATATGTATACAAGAGACACACTTTACACCCACCTCCCATCCTAAATTCTTCCACCCCCCACTACTCCAGATTTTTCTCCTCTACATTTTGCTCCAAAAGCAGGGGAGTAGTCACCCTTTTGCGAAATTCGTTTCCATTCCAGGTGACTAGCCACATTACCGATCCGGAGGGGCGTTATGTTATCCTGTTGGGGGAGTTGGAGGGGAAAATAATGTGTATAGTAAATGTATATGCCCCAACTGAGGATCCGATTGCCTTTTTCACCCAAATGTACCACAAACTTGAGGCACTAAGATATGATGAGATATTATGGGCTGGGGACCTCAACTTTGTGGTTAATCCCTCATTGGATCGCTCCTCACCTCCTAACGCTCTGTGCCCTGCATCCCAGGGATCCCAAATTAGAACTGTTATGGAGTCCCTTTCTATTGCTGACTCCTGGAGGGAACACAACAGCACCCAAAGAAGCTACACTTACTACTCACCAGCCCTGACTCCTGGAGGGAACACAACAGCACCCAAAGAAGCTACACTTACTACTCACCAGCCCATCACCTATATACCCGCATCGACCTGGTTCTGATCTCCACGTCCTTGCTACCCCTTTTGGCCTATTGTAGACACCAAGTGGCGGCCTGGTCTGATCATGATATGGTCATCGCTGACATCTCCCCAGCCACTCCCACGAGTCGTCTCTTTGCATGGAGACTCAATGAGTCACTGTTGACCAGGCCTGCCGTGCGAGACCGGCTCCAGGATTACTTAAAGCAATATTTCCTGGAGAACTCCAACCCAGATATTGACCCTGTTGTGATCTGGCTTTCCCACAAAGCTTTTATAAGGGGCCAAATTATTAAGGAAGCGTCACTGTTAAAAAAAGAGAGACATGCCCGTCTTCAAGCCTTGAGACCAAGCTCAGTAAATTGGTTAGGGCCCATCAAAGAGCCCCCTCTCTATATTTACTTAGAGAAATTAAAAACACTAAACTGCAAATAAACATGATTCTCACGAACGATACAGAGAAAGCCTTACGTTGGACTGCATCCTACTACTATAAATATGCTAACAAACCTGATAAGATGCTGGCCCGTCAACTTAAGGCTAGACAAAAAAGCAACCAGGTGTTCCGGATTCGCTCAGAGTCGGGACAGGTGTCCTCCAACCCGGAGACCATATACCAAACCTTCCATAAATTCTATCAACAACTGTATGCTAAGCCAGGGGCTACACAGGGACAATCGGATAACAATTTTCTGAGGTCCATCAGGCTCCCACAGGTTTCCACCGAGGCTTTAAACGATCTAAGCAAAGAGATAGTGAATGAAGAAGTAGAGTTAACGATTAAGGCCCTGAAGTTAGGCAAGGCACCTGGACCAGATGGGCTTTCGGCCCTCTACTATAAAAAATGTGCTTCCTTGCTAACACCCCATATCACTAAATTTTGCAACCATATAATGTTAGGTAATACTCCTTATCCAGATTTCCTTGCTGCTAACATCACGGTCATCCCCAAGCCTAACAAGGATCACCTTTCCCCATCCAATTACAGGCCCATTTCATTATTGAACCTGGACACGAAAATCCTCACATCCATACTGGCCCGGCGACTAAATATTCTCCTTCCGAGTCTCATCGGTAAAGACCAGGTGGGATTCATACCTGGTAGGGAAGCCCCTGACAATATCCGAAAAATCCTCAATCTGATCCAAGTAGCAAATAAACGGAACACCCCATTAGCTGTTTTAGCCCTTGACATAGAAAAAGCTTTCGATTCTGTCACATGGGACTACTTACATCAAGTCCTCCTGTCCATGGGTATTAGGGGACCATTTGTGCAGGCAGTCAAGGCCCTTTATTCCAATCCAGTTGCCTACCTTAAGCTCCCGTCCAGGAACCCAGCTCCCATCCAAATACTCAGGGGTACGCGTCAGGGGTGCCCTCTCTCTCCGGCTCTCTTTGCCTTAGCAATGGAACCCCTCGCCATTTCTATCAGAAACGACTGGAATGTCACAGGACTCCAGGTGGGGAACACTAAACATAAGCTGAGCCTGTTTGCGGATGACCTCCTCTTATCCCTTACAAACCCACTCATTTCACTACCGAATCTGTTACAAATCCTGAAATCCTTTTCAGAAGTTTCTGGGCTGCATATCAATCACCAAAAATCTGAGCTCATGTTATGCAATGTATCCCCGTTATTAAAGTCAGCACTATTGCAAGACTTCCAGTTCCAATATTTGCCCAATTATATTCCATACCTGGGTACTATGGTGCCCACTCAGCCCCACTTGATGTATAAATTGAACTATTCTCCCCTATATCGAACAATTAGAGATGATCTTAAAACATGGGCCGTGCTGCCAGTGTCCTGGATAGGCAGGATACACATAATAAGAATGGTAGTCCTACCTAGACTACTATACCTCTTCCGCACTATACCATTGCCAGTCCCGAGTCGGGATCTCCGCGACCTACAAAAGGACATAATGAAATTTATCTGGGGCAATAAGCGAGCTCGCATTGCTCGGGGCTACCATGTGTCGACCTAAAAAGCAAGGGGGTCTTTCCGTACCTGATTTCGTAAAATATTATAAAGCAGCTAGACTAGCCCAACTTCTCCTGACGCATCTGAAGCCAGAAACTCACCCCTTATGGGTATCAATAGAACAATCACTCCTTGCACCTTGGTCGTGGAGGGCCCTGCTTTGGACTACCCTGCCTATCCCGGCGGCTATTCGTTCTAATTCACCGCTATCCTATCAGGCCATACTGATGTGGAGGTCTGTCAGGTTCAAGTTGGGCCTGCAGTCTAAACATACACCACTGCTTCACATAATAGGCAACCCGGCCTTCCCACCAGGGCTTAGGGCAACCGATTTTAGTTGGTGGATCAATAATAAATGTGTAACATTACATAAGTTCCTGATTAGGGGGAAATTGACCACACTGTCTGATTTCAAGGATAGGTTTGAGCTCTCTACTAGTGAGTTATTCTCAGCCAATCAAGTTTTTTCATTCCTTCACTCCTTAAAGATTGATGGTCTGCGCTTAGATTTTACTCCCTTTGAGCGTTTCGTTACTTTCTCACTATGTAAGCAGGGGCTATTGTCTAGATTATATGGAATGCTTGATGCATCACCCGAGGGAGTCAAGCTTTCGTATATGGTGGAGTGGGAGAAGGATATACAAGAAGAATACCCACTTTCGGAGTGGTTTCTGCGTTCCCAGACTTTAACCAAAAACTCATGGCAGACCACCCTGGCAGAGACCTCCGTGAAAGTACTCCATAGAACCCACCTGGTACCCTACAGGTTACACCACATATATCCAGAGGTTTCGCCACTATGCTTTAGAGGTTGCACAGAGGACGGTACAGTTTTCCATATTTGGTGGACCTGCCCCCATGTCCAGCGGTTCTGGTCTAAAATAGGCAAACTGATTTCCACAGTGCTAGGTTGCACCTATAAGCCCACTCCTTCCCTATGTCTCCTAGGGGACAAACCCCCCTTGGCTGACTTTCGCCAAGTTTAAATTATCGCAACATATTTTGCTAGCTGCTAGAATCCATATTGCGTCCAAATGGAAATCTGATACATTAAGTTTTAGTGCAGTTATTGATAGAGTCAATAAGATCTTGCTATATGAAAAGCTGTCAGCCATTCGCTTGGATACCTATGAACCTTTTGAAAAATTGTGGGAACCTTGGGTCTCCTCCTCCTACTCTGCCAATGTACAACAAAGTATTTCGTTATGATATCTGCTAAGCCCTGTAGAGACCTCAAACACGCGAGGCCTATAAATCACTTGAAGATGTAGGGCTGTAACATTTTATTCCACTCTCATGTAGCTGACCACTGTCGGATCTCCTTTGGATATTTATTTAAGTTATTTTACTTTGTTCATTTTGTTTTACTATATGTATGTACCAAATACCTATATCATTGGTATCTCATGATACATATCTGATGCTATAAAATTTCAATAAAGCATTTGAAACATAAAAGTTTCAATTAACATCATGGTAGCTGTCAGAGACTCTCGTGTATCCCAGAAATAGAAAATGATCATCAGTATATACAGTAATGGCATCTTCTCTTCCTTATGAGTATACTCAAAGCTAACCACTATCTCTGGGGAGGCCCATAATTGGGCTGCTAGGGGGCTCATGGGCCAGAGAAAAGGAGACGAGGGCAGCCCTGCCTGTGCCCCTTTCTAACTGAAAAGTCCCTGATACAGAGCCGTTCGCCCATGCACAAGCCCTTGGAGCAGAATATAGTTACTGAACCCACTTCCCCATAACTGCCTGTAGGTAACTCCATTCTACGCAACTGCACGTCTAATGATGGTAGTACTTGATTACAAAGTAGAAATAACCTGCAGATTCAGAAAAAGAGGGTGTAGGTTAATGGCGGTCGGGTCAGGTTGTACAAGAGAGGTAATTACAGAGGCCAGTCTCCTAGCCAGCATTTTAATGTTGGTCTTGAGTAGGGAAATAGGCTGATATGAGTCGGGAGTGTGGGATCTTTTCCTGGCTTCAGTGGGACTATAATGGCATCAGGAAGTGAACCTGTTTGAAATGCTGATTGCAACACACCTAACAAGCTTGGGAGAAGAACTCTATGGTGTCTCACTGTGACTGCAACATGACAGTCACACAAAAATCCAAGAGTCTATCATTACAAAAAATGTCACACTGTAGTTGTACCCTTTTGTCGCAGGACAAATGTCATGTAGCCATACCCTTATCGTTATTCATGGTCTTTACTGCAGCCTCCATTTCTTCAACACTGATAGGTTTCGCCAATAGCTTCCTACCCACCGCGGACAATACAGGAAGAGGAACATGGGTCAAATACTGCAATGTTATCATTTGCAACAGTAAAAATCTGGATTTATATTGCATTTCCTAAAAAGAATGGAGAATGGCTAGAATGTCTGAGGAGTAGGGATGAGCGAACTCGAACTTTATAGTTCGGGTTCGTACCGAATTTTGGGGTGTCCGTGACACGGACCCGAACCCAGACATTTTCGTAAAAGTCCGGGTTCGGTGTTCGTCGCTTTCTTGGCGCTTTTGTGACGCTTTCTTGGCGCTTTTTGAAAGGCTGCAAAGCAGCCAATCAACAAGCGTCATACTACTTGCCCCAAGAGGCCGTCACAGCCATGCCTACTATTGGCATGGCTGTGATTGGCCAGAGCACCATGTGACCCAGCCTCTATTTAAGCTGGAGTCACATAGCGCCGCCCGTCACTCTGCTCTGATTAGCGTAGGGAGAGGTTGCGGATGCGACAGTAGGGCGAGATTAGGCAGATTAACTCCTCCAAAGGACTTCACTTGATTAATCGATCGATCTGCAGCTGTGCATCATTGAGCTGCTGAAATTCAAATGCTCACTCACTGTTTTTAGGCTGCCCAGACCGTTTGTCAGTCACTTTTTTCTGGGGTGATCGGCGGCCATTTTGTGTCTTGTGCGGTGCTGCGACCAAGTGCATCCAAGCTGCGACCAAGTGCATTTAACCCTCAATGGTGTGGTTGTTTTTTGGCTAAAGCCTACATCAGGGTGAAGCTGTCACACCAAGTGCATTTAACCAGCAATAGTCTGTTCATTTTTTGGCCATATACTACATCAGGGGCAAGCTGCGCCCGTCACCAAGTGCATTTAACCCTCAGTAGTGTGGTTGGTCAAGCTATCACACCAAGTGCATTTAACCAGCAATAGTCTGTTCATTTTTTGGCCATATACTAAATCAGGGGCAAGCTGCGCCCGTCACCAAGTGCATTTAACCAGCAATAGTCTGTTCATTTTTTGGCCATATACTACATCAGGGGCAAGCTGCGCCCGTCACCAAGTGCATTTAACCCTCAGTAGTGTGGTTGGTCAAGCTATCACACCAAGTGCATTTAACCAGCAATAGTCTGTTCATTTTTTGGCCATATACTAAATCAGGGGCAAGCTGCGCCCGTCACCAAGTGCATTTAACCAGCAATAGTCTGTTCATTTTTTGGCCATATACTACATCAGGGGCAAGCTGCGCCCGTCACCAAGTGCATTTAACCCTCAGTAGTGTGGTTCGTCAAGCTGTGACACCAAGTGCATTTAACCAGCAATAGTGTGTTCATTTTTTGGCCATATACTACATCAGGGGCAAGCTGCGCCCGTCACCAAGTGCATTTAACCAGCAATAGTGTGGTTATTTTTTGGCCATATCCCAGTCTAATTCTGTCACTAAATCCATACCGGTCACCCAGCGCCTAAATACTAGGCCTCAAATTTATATCCCGCTAAATCTCTCGTTACCGCTGTCCTGTTGTGGCTGGGAAAGTTATTTAGTGTCCGTCAAAGCACATTTTTTGTTCTGGGTTGAAGTACAATTCCCAATTTAGCAATTTCATAATTTAGTGGTTCCTGCTATATCAGAGCTATTTGAAATCTATCCCTAAAAGGGTATATAATATTCAAGGTGCACATAGGGTCATTCAGAATAACTTCACACACACGCTACTGTGCATTTCCAAGTCTAATTCTGTCGCTAAATCCATACCGGTCACCCAGCGCCTAAATACTAGGCCTCAAATTTATATCCCGCTAAATCTCTCGTTACCGCTGTACTGTTGTGGCTGGGAAAGTTATTTAGTGTCCGTCAAAGCACATTTTTTGTTCTGGGTTGAAGTACAATTCCCAATTTAGCAATTTCATAATTTAGTGGTTCCTGCTATATCAGAGCTATTTGAAATCTATCCCTAAAAGGGTATATAATATTCAAGGTGCACATAGGGTCATTCAGAATAACTTCACACACACGCTACTGTGCATTTCCAAGTCTAATTCTGTCGCTAAATCCATACCGGTCACCCAGCGCCTAAATACTAGGCCTCAAATTTATATCCCGCTAAATCTCTCGTTACCGCTGTACTGTTGTGGCTGGGAAAGTTATTTAGTGTCCGTCAAAGCACATTTTTTGTTCTGGGTTGAAGTACAATTCCCAATTTAGCAATTTCATAATTTAGTGGTTCCTGCTATATCAGAGCTATTTGAAATCTATCCCTAAAAGGGTATATAATATTCAAGGTGCACATAGGGTCATTCAGAATAACTTCACACACACGCTACTGTGCATTTCCAAGTCTAATTCTGTCGCTAAATCCATACCGGTCACCCAGCGCCTAAATACTAGGCCTCAAATTTATATCCCGCTGAATTTGAATACAATACATTGGGCCAAATAATATTTTTGTTGTTGTGGTGAACCATAACAATGAGAAAAACATCTAGTAAGGGACGCGGACGTGGACATGATCGTGGTGGTGTTAGTGGACCCTCTGGTGCTGGGAGAGGACGTGGCCGTTCTGCCACATCCACACGTCCTAGTGTACCAACTACCTCAGGTCCCAGTAGCCGCCAGAATTTACAGCGATATATGGTGGGGCCCAATGCCGTTCTAAGGATGGTAAGGCCTGAGCAGGTACAGGCATTAGTCAATTGGGTGGCCGACAGTGGATCCAGCACGTTCACATTATCTCCCACCCAGTCTTCTGCAGAAAGCGCACAGATGGCGCCTGAAAACCAACCCCATCAGTCTGTCACATCACCCCCATGCATACCAGGGAAACTGTCTCAGCCTCAAGTTATGCAGCAGTCTCTTATGCTGTTTGAAGACTCCGCTGGCAGGGTTTCCCAAGGGCATCCACCTAGCCCTTCCCCAGCGGTGAAAGATATAGAATGCACTGACGCACAACCACTTATGTTTCCTGATGATGAGGACATGGGAATACCACCTCAGCATGTCTCTGATGATGACGAAACACAGGTGCCAACTGCTGCGTCTTTCTGCAGTGTGCAGACTGAACAGGAGGTCAGGGATCAAGACTGGGTGGAAGACGATGCAGGGGATGATGAGGTCCTAGACCCCACATGGAATGAAGGTCGTGCCACTGACTTTCACAGTTCGGAGGAAGAGGCAGTGGTGAGACCGAGCCAACAGCGTAGCAAAAGAGGGAGCAGTGGGCAAAAGCAGAACACCCGCCGCCAAGAGACTCCGCCTGCTACTGCCCGCCGCCATCTGGGACCGAGCACCCCAAAGGCAGCTTCAAGGAGTTCCCTGGCATGGCACTTCTTCAAACAATGTGCTGACGACAAGACCCGAGTGGTTTGCACGCTGTGCCATCAGAGCCTTAAGCGAGGCATTAACGTTCTGAACCTGAGCACAACCTGCATGACCAGGCACCTGCATGCAAAGCATGAACTGCAGTGGAGTAAACACCTTAAAACCAAGGAAGTCACTCAGGCTCCCCCTGCTACCTCTTCTGCTGCTGCCGCCTCGGCCTCTTCTGCTGCTGCCGCCTCGGCCTCTTCCTCCGCCTCTGGAGGAACGTTGGCACCTGCCGCCCAGCAAACAGGGGATGTACCACCAACACCACCACCACCACCTCCGTCACCAAGCGTCTCAACCATGTCACACGGCAGCGTTCAGCTCTCCATCTCACAAACATTTGAGAGAAAGCGTAAATTCCCACCTAGCCACCCTCGATCCCTGGCCCTGAATGCCAGCATTTCTAAACTACTGGCCTATGAAATGCTGTCATTTAGGCTGGTGGACACAGACAGCTTCAAACAGCTCATGTCGCTTGCTGTCCCACAGTATGTTGTTCCCAGCCGCCACTACTTCTCCAAGAGAGCCGTGCCTTCCCTGCACAACCAAGTATCCGATAAAATCAAGTGTGCACTGCGCAACGCCATCTGTGGCAAGGTCCACCTAACCACAGATACGTGGACCAGTAAGCACGGCCAGGGACGCTATATCTCCCTAACTGCACACTGGGTAAATGTAGTGGCAGCTGGGCCCCAGGCGGAGAGCTGTTTGGCGCACGTCCTTCCGCCGCCAAGGATCGCAGGGCAACATTCTTTGCCTCCTGTTGCCACCTCCTCCTTCTCGGCTTCCTCCTCCTCTTCTTCCACCTGCTCATCCAGTCAGCCACACACCTTCACCACCAACTTCAGCACAGCCCGGGGTAAACGTCAGCAGGCCATTCTGAAACTCATATGTTTGGGGGACAGGCCCCACACCGCACAGGAGTTGTGGCGGGGTATTGAACAACAGACCGACGAGTGGTTGCTGCCGGTGAGCCTCAAGCCCGGCCTGGTGGTGTGTGATAATGGGCGAAATCTCGTTGCAGCTCTGGGACTAGCCAATTTGACGCACATCACTTGCTTGGCGCATGTGCTGAATTTGGTGGTGCAGAACTTCATTCACAACTACCCCGACATGTCAGAGCTGCTGCATAAAGTGCGGGCCGTCTGTTCGCGCTTCCGGCGTTCACATCCTGCTGCTGCTCGCCTGTCTGCGCTACAGCGTAACTTCGGCCTTCCCGCTCACCGCCTCATATGCGACGTGCCCACCAGGTGGAACTCCACCTTGCACATGCTGGACAGACTGTGCGAGCAGCAGCAGGCCATAGTGGAGTTTCAGCTGCAGCACGCACGGGTCAGTCGCACTACAGAACAGCACCACTTCACCACCAATGACTGGGCCTCCATGCGAGACCTGTGTGCCCTGTTGCGCTGTTTCGAGTACTCTACCAACATGGCCAGTGGCGATGACACCGTTATCAGCGTTACAATACCACTTCTATGTCTCCTTGAGAAAACACTTAGGGCGATGATGGAAGAGGAGGTGGCCCAGGAGGAGGAGGAGGAGGAGGAAGAGGGGTCATTTTTAGCACTTTCAGGCCAGTCTCTTCGAAGTGACTCAGAGGGAGGTTTTTGGCAACAGCAGAGGCCAGGTACAAATGTGGCCAGCCAGGGCCCACTACTGGAGGACGAGGATGAGGAGGAGGTGGAGGAGGATGAGGATGAAGCATGGTCACAGCGGGGTGGCACCCAACGCAGCTCGGGTCCATCACTGGTGCGTGGCTGGGGGGAAAGGCAGGACGATGACGATACGCCTCCCACAGAGGACAGCTTGTCCTTACCCCTGGGCAGCCTGGCACACATGAGCGACTACATGCTGCAGTGCCTGCGCAACGACAGCAGAGTTGCCCACATTTTAACCTGTGCGGACTACTGGGTTGCCACCCTGCTGGATCCACGCTACAAAGACAATGTGCCCACCTTACTTCCTGCACTGGAGCGTGATAGGAAGATGCGCGAGTACAAGCGCACGTTGGTAGACGCGCTACTGAGAGCATTCCCAAATGTCACAGGGGAACAAGTGGAAGCCCAAGGCCAAGGCAGAGGAGGAGCAAGAGGTCGCCAAGGCAGCTGTGTCACGGCCAGCTCCTCTGAGGGCAGGGTTAGCATGGCAGAGATGTGGAAAACTTTTGTCAACATGCCACAGCTAACTGCACCACCACCTGATACGCAACGTGTTAGCAGGAGGCAACATTTCACTAACATGGTGGAACAGTACGTGTGCACACCCCTCCACGTACTGACTGATGGTTCGGCCCCATTCAACTTCTGGGTCTCTAAATTGTCCACGTGGCCAGAGCTAGCCTTTTATGCCTTGGAGGTGCTGGCCTGCCCGGCAGCCAGCGTTTTGTCTGAACGTGTATTCAGCACGGCAGGGGGCGTCATTACAGACAAACGCAGCCGCCTGTCTACAGCCAATGTGGACAAGCTGACGTTCATAAAAATGAACCAGGCATGGATCCCACAGGACCTGTCCGTCCCTTGTCCAGATTAGACATTAACTACCTCCCCTTAACCATATATTATTGGACTCCAGGGCACTTCCTCATTCAATCCTATTTTTATTTTCATTTTACCATTATATTGCGAGGCTACCCAAAGTTGAATGAACCTCTCCTCTGTCTGGGTGCCAGGGCCTAAATATATGCCAATGGACTGTTGCAGTGGTGGCTGACGTGAAGCCTGATTCTCTGCTATGACATGCAGACTGATTCTCTGCTGACATGAAGCCAGATCCTCTGTTACGGGACCTCTCTCCTCTGCCTGGGTGCTGGGCCTAAATTTATGAAAATGGACTGTTGCAGTGGTGGGTGACGTGAAGCCTGATTCTCTGCTATGATATGAAGACATTCTCTGCTGACATGAAGCCAGATTGTCTGTTACGGGACCTCTCTCCTCTGCCTGGGTGCCGGGGCCTAAATATCTGAGAATGGACTGTTCCAGTGGTGGGTGACGGGAAGCCAGATTCTCTGCTATGGGACCTCTCTCCAATTGATTTTGGTTAATTTTTATTTATTTAATTTTTATTTTAATTAATTTCCCTATCCACATTTGTTTGCAGGGGATTTACCTACATGTTGCTGCCTTTTGCAGCCCTCTAGCCCTTTCCTGGGCTGTTTTACAGCCGTTTTAGTGCCGAAAAGTTCGGGTCCCCATTGACTTCAATGGGGTTCGGGTTCGGGACGAAGTTCGGATCGGGTTCGGATACCAAACCCGAACATTTCCGGGAAGTTCGGCCGAACTTCTCGAACCCGAACATCCAGGTGTTCGCTCAACTCTACTGAGGAGTCATTTACCTCTGAATTGACCATTTTATAGTCTGGCAATATGGATGGAGCCTTTTTTAGCTTGCAGTGTTGTGGCTAGAAGTCTTCCAGCACCCAACGTTTCCTCTTAGTACCTTTGTTGTATAATGAACCTTTTATATTTAGCTGCATCCAAACAATGGGTTTTAATTTGGGATTGAGCGAATTTCATATTTTGAAGTTTGTGTGCGGATCCGTGTTGTGGTATTTACTGAATTGCGTTATGGATTCCATTAATACGGACCACAACGCAATTGCATAACGGAATGCCTTTGAGACATTCCGTTATTTATTCCATCATAATAGAAGTATATGGCCTGCATAATGGATTTGTCCCGTTTTCGTTATGATGGAGTCCTGGAATTGTTGTATGGTCCGTAGTAACGGAATCCATAACGCAATTCAGTAAATACAACTCATCCCTAGTTTTAATCGACTTGTGCCTCTTTTCAATAACTGTCTCTTCCAACCAAAGTTGTAATGTTTGCCCCTAGTTTTTAATTAATTAGAGATATCTTTTTATCACAATACCCCTAAAGTGAACGAGTCGTTTCTTGGTGTATTGAACCTTTCAACAATTACCCTTTTGACGCACCAATTCTAGTTAACAAAATCGTAATTTTGATTGCATATTCCATCATTTGCAGACAGCTGCATTTATGCAAAGCAATAACTTGCGTGGCATGCTTAAACACCCCCCGTGTAATTGGCTGTGCTATGAACGATTTCTGTTTACACATATGAAGTGGTTAACATCCGTCCAAGTGCCCGCAAAATAAAATAACTTTTTTGGACATGGAAATCTCCCGTGGGGCAATAGTTATATAGGTGAAACTGAGGTGACAGATTCCCTTTAAGGCTACTTTCACACTAGCGTTCGGGGCTCCGCTTGTGAGTTCCGTTCGAACGCATCCGTACGGCCCCAATGCATTCTGAGTGGATGTGCCTCAGTCTGGCACCGTTTGTACTCCGCTCCGCTCAGCAGGCGGACACCCGAACGCTGCTTGCAGCGTTCAGGTGTCCGCCTGGCCGTGCAGAGCCAAACGGATCCGTCCAGACTTACAATGCAAGTCAATGGGGCCAGATCCGTTTGAAGTTGACACAATATGGCTCAATTTCAAACGGATCCGTCCCCCATTGACTTTCAATGTAAAGTCTGGACGGATCCGTCTGAGCAACTTTCACACTTAGAATTTTTTCTGAAATATAATGCAGACGGATCCGTTCTGAACGGATCCCATCGTCTGCATTATAGGAGCGTATCCATCTGTGCAGACACCAGACGGATCCGCTCTGAACGCAAGTGTGAAAGTAGCCTAAGTTTGGGCTGTATGTTACTATATTACATACACAGCGGCAAATAATACTATATATACGGTATATAACACATCCCCCCCCCCCCCCCCCCCCCCCCCGAGATACTGTTCTGGTTTTGAATACAATAACCATTTGTGAAATGCAGTTTTTGCAGTGTGATAAAGCACTGCATAATTACCTGTCTGTGAACTGAGTATACCCTTACATTGATGAAACAGTTTCTATACCTACCAAATTACACTGCAAACTTGCATGTTATAAGTACATAATAATTTTACGTGATATCACAAGACAGCCACATGCAATTTCATAATTCTATCATTCATTCTACCACAACTGCAATAACTCACATGCAGTTTCATGCAACCTCCTCAATTCATTAGACGTGGTCTCACATGATGTTATACCCATCATGTTGTTATGATAATCTCAGCTATTTACCCAGGGCCATCTTTAATGCTGGGCAAAAGGGGCAGCTGCCCCGGGCCCAGTTGCCCCTGGTGGATCCAAGACTGCTGCCTCTTGAGCCCCACTGGCCACTGCCCACAAATTCAATGACATTGAGTGGTGTGCCTGAGGGCCGTCCGGCTGTCAGCTACACAGGGGAGTGCTGCCATGCCTGCCTGCCTGCGTGCGGGCACTCCAGGCAGAAAACAAAGCTGTGATTCTCTTAGGAGAAAGGACCTTAGATGACATCATCACCATGTGACCAGTAACATAGCAATATTACTGGTCACACGGCTATGAGGTAATCAAAGGGTCATTCTCTCTACCAGGAGTGTTGCTGCATGAGAAGTTTGCCATAATTGTGGAGCTTTTTTTTTTTTGTGAAGATTACATCAGGAAAAGGTGACAGGGGCTGTTATGCTAATATAATATAAGCTATTGTATATTGTGGGGTGCTATATACTGTGGGGCGTTGTATACTATAGGGTGCTATACTGCTCTACTATATAGTGTGGGGTGCTGTATACTATAGGGTGCTATACTCCGGGGTGCTGGGGTGCACTGCAATGCTAGGGTGAGCCAAGCCCCGGTCTCCTTCCTGCAGAGCGGTGCCCACTTCCAGCCCTGAGCCCAGCTGCCCTGTGTTTACCATAGACCTGACCTAATAACTAATCTAGAATCTAGGTGAGCAAACTTTTTGACTAGTGGGCCACAATGGGTTCATATATTAGACCAGGGGGCCGGACCAACAGTAAATGGATGGGGCGTTTGTGTGAATTTATATAAATTAAAATTAAATTAAAGGTTTAGCTTAATTCAATGTAGAAAAGCATAAAAAGAGTTATTGTACAAAACTTTTATGCAATGTATTTATTTCATACCATAGTTAGTATGTATAACTCGCCTTCAATTTTAGTGGTCTCCCTTTTTTGCTAAGGCATCAAAGTCTCCATAGTGCGCCCCCCCATATTGTGCCATTATATAGGGCCCCCATAGTGCTTCCCCTCTTCTCCATAGTGGCCCCCATAGTGCTTCCCCCACTTTTCCATAGTGCCCCCCATATTTTGGCAGTATATAGGGCCCCCATAGTGCTTCCCCTCTTCTCCATAGTACCAATCCATATTGTGCCAGTATAAAGGGCCCCCACCCCCCTTCTTGCCACAGTATACTATAAATAAAAACAATAAAACACATATGATGCTGTCAGTGATGCAATGCAGGCCTCTTCCGGCCTGTGTCCCGCTCTGTACGGCTGAGGCGGCGCGATGAAGTCATCGCGCCACCTGCAGCGGCCTCTGATAGGCTACAGGCCTAGTGCTTGTAGCCCATCAGAGGAACAGGCAAGGGAGACGCCTCTCCCCTGCTCCTCCGCACCATTCATCTGTTTCGCTGTCCTGAGGACGACGATACAGATGAATATGGAGATGAGCGCCTCCGCAACGGAAGCGGTCATCTCCACTCCTGCTGCCTCCGTACAGAAATGGCCCCCCTCTTCTGTCCTCCTCACCCAGCTGTAGAAACGGTCCTGGGAGGAAGCATGGAATCCGGAAGCCGCAATCCTCAATCGCCCCCTGAACTCCACCCCAGCTCCGTCACTTCCCATCGCATGAGCAGCTCTGTGGGCTGGATAAAAAGGCAAACTACGGCCCGGTGGACCTATCACTGATCTAGATTGTAGGCTGAGCTTTTTTCCTGTTCGAATTGCTTTAAAAGCAGTTTAGTAAAATGATATTTGCATGAAGCTTCACGAGCAAATAACCATATAATCTCTTTGTTCATTAGACACACTTGAATATGTTGCAATGTATTTTCTGGATACACTGAAATCACATTAATAACCACAGACAAGATACCTACAGATGCCACTAACTGGGCAAATAAACATGGTATGATTAGTTTATTTTAAGGGGTTGTCTTACTTCAGAGAGTGGTATTTAATACGTTGAGGAAGTTAATACAATCCACTTACTAATGTATTGTTATTATCAGGGGTGCACCTAGCGTTTCTGCTGCCTGAGTGGAAAACTGAAATGACTCCCCCCCCCAAATTTCTTAACCTAATCCCTTTGCCACAATGAAAGCGCTCATTGCCCATGGCCACTCTTGCCAATATCTGGTGCTGCCTGGTGCACATAGGATATTGCTTTTTCCTATAATGTGCAAGCACGGCCACCACTGCTGGAGTTCAGGGTGGTCGTAACCGTTAAAACGAGTAGTGTATAATGTGATGGAAAAATGTATCCAGTCAGCAAAGGAGGCAATATGGACAATAAAAATACATTAGTAAATGTCTTGTATTAACTTCCTCTACATAATAAATGCTATTTGCTGAAGTAAGACAACCCCTTTAACCCACATTGACAGTTATTAATTTCTACTACCATTACAGTTTCTTATGAAATCTGGTCAAGAGGTCTTTAATGAAGGGGTGGTCATTCTTGCACAAACTATGTATGCCTACACATGACATATCTGAAAATCTAGAGGCTTGCATACCAAACAAGGGTTGATTTCTCTAATCCTCTTACGTTTGTGTTTAATCAGGATTAGTTAAGATTGTTTTTTGGCCACAACTAAAATATCTTGTGTGATTGAATTAGATTAAAAATTGATGGCCTATCCTGATTAGAACAAAGAGGGGTACAACTCTTGGTACTCATCTCAATCTGCTTTTTGAAGGTACTCCAGCACTCCTCTTTATCAAGTGTTACATTTTCCTACAGCGCCATCAAGTGGCTGTCCATTTAATATACAGAAGTGCTGGCATCCGCCTCTGATGCCATAAATGTCTAAGATGGGACTATCAGGCTTTATACACACAATGTTTAGTCAGCGATTGTGAGCCAAAACCAGGTAGGGGTCAAACAGAGGAATAGAAGCAAATCTTTCCATTGTACTTTATTTTTGTGTAGCCTCCACTCCTAGTTGTGGTTCACAATCACTGATGGAAACCACTGACCAAACACTGAGTGTGAATAAGGCCAGTGTAACTGTTGTTTCAGTTTATTTTTAATCTACTGTAGGGACAGGGATGTTAAATATTTTTTTAATATAATTTTATTAGGGAAAGAGGTTTCTTTGTACTAGTAAACAGGTGGAAAGTTTTCTAAGCAAATCTCTGATGGTTGCTAAATTGGGTCTGTCTTCAGTGTTCTACTGAGTGCTAATGACACCTGTTTGTAACAAGTCAGATAGGCAGGGTGATGGGCAATGATAGTGAGGGCACATGTACAGTACAGACCAAAAGTTTGGACACACCTTCTCATTCAAAGAGTTTTCTTTATTTTCATGACTATGAAAATTGTAGATTCACACTGAAGGCATCAAAACTATGAATTAACACATGTGGAATTATATACATAACAAAAAAAGTGTGAAACAACTGAAAATATAGTCATATTCTAGGTTCTTCAAAGTAGCCACCTTTTGCTTTGATTACTGCTTTGCACACTCTTGGCATTCTCTTGATGAGCTTCAAGAGGTAGTCACCTGAAATGGTCTTCCAACAGTCTTGAAGGAGTTCTCAGAGATGCTTAGCACAATTCTCTTAAAATATCGCATCGCATATCGTTATCGTAATTTTTAGGTCCAGCTGACCCCAAACCATCTCGATTGGGTTCAGGTCCGGTGACTGTGGCGGCCAGGTCATCTGGCGCAGCACCCCATCACTCTCCTTCATGGTCAAATAGCCCTTACACAGCCTGGAGGTGTGTTTGAGGTCATTGTCCTGTTGAAAAATAAATGATGGTCCAACTAAGCGCAAACCGGATGGAATAGCATGCCGCTGCAAGATGCTGTGGTAGCCATGCTGGTTCAGTATGCCTTCAATTTTGAATAAATCCCCAACAGTGTCACCAGCAAAGCACCCCCACACCATCACACCTCCTCCTCCATGCTTCACGGTGGGAACCAGGCATGTAGAGTCCATCCGTTCACCTTTTCTGCGTCGCACAAAGACACGGTGGTTGGAACCAAAGATCTCAGATTTGGACTCATCAGACCAAAGCACAGATTTCCACTGGCCTAATGTCCATTCCTTGTGTTCTTTAGCCCAAACAAGTCTCTCCTGCTTGTTGCCTGTCCTTAGCAGTGGTTTCCTAGCAGATATTCTACCATGAAGGCCTGATTCACACAGTCTCCTCTTAACAGTTGTTCTAGAGATGTGTCTGCTGCTAGAACTCTGTGTGGCATTGACCTAGTCTCTAATCTCTGCTGCTGTTAACCTGCAATTTCTGAGGCTGGTGACTCGGATGAATTTATCCTCCGCAGCAGAGGTGACTCTTGGTCTTCCTTTCCTGGGGCGGTCCGCATGTGAGCCAGTTTCTTTGTAGCGCTTGATGGTTTTTGTGACTGCACTTGGGGACACTTTCAAAGTTTTCCCAATTTTTCGGACTGACTGACCTTCATTTCTTAAAGTAATGATGGCCACTCGTTTTTCTTTACTTAGAATTTGTATTATGGCAAGAAAAAAAGCAGCTAACAGTATATTCAGTAGGACTATCAGCTGTGTATCCACCCGACTTCTCCACAACGCAACTGTCCCAACCCCATTTATAAGGCAAGAAATCCCACTTATTAAACCTTAAACCTGACAGGGCACACCTGTGAAGTGAAAACCATTTCAGGTGACTATCTCTTGAAGCTCATCAAGAGAATGCCAAGAGTGTGCAAAGCAGTAATCAAAGCAAAAGGTGGCTACTTTGAAGAACCTAGAATATGACATATTTTCAGTTGTTTCACACTTTTTTATGTATATAATTCCACATGTGTTCATTCATAGTTTTGATGCCTTCAGTGTGAATCTACAATTTTCATAGACATGAAAATAAAGAAAACTCTTTGAATGAGAAGGTGTGTCCAAACTTTTGGTCTGTACTGTACATAGTCAGGGACTGGGGTAGTGACAAGAGGCAGTCTGGATGCCTCGGTATGTTACATACAGGCATCTTCAGTGCATAGTAGAACTGAACACTGAAGATGAGACTCACCTTAGGCTACTTTCACACTAGCGCTCGTCGGTCCGTTCGTGAGCTCCGTTTGAAGGGGCTCACGAGCGGACCCGAACGCAGCCGTCCAGCCCTGATGCAGTCTGAATGGAGCGGATCCGCTCAGACTGCATCAGTCTGGCGGCGTTCAGCCTCCGCTCCGCTCGCCTCCGCACGGACAGGCGGACAGCTGAACGCTGCTTGCAGCGTTCGGGTGTCCGCCTGGCCGTGCGGAGGCGTGCGGATCCGTTCAGACTTACAATGTAAGTCAATGCGAACGGATCCGCTTGAAGATGTCACCAATTGACTCAATCTTCAAGCGGATCCGTCCCCCATTGACTTTACATTGAAAGTCTGAACGGATCCGCGCAGGCTACTTGCGCACTTGCGAATTTTTTTAAAGTTATTAATGCAGACGGATCCGTACTGAACGGAGCCTCCGTCTGCATTAATATGAGCGGATCCGTTCAGAACGGATCCGCCCGAACGCTAGTGTGAAAGTAGCCTTAGAAACGTTCAAAGCTTTGCTGACTCTTTACATCCTGTTTTCTAGTACAGAGACATCATTCCCTAATAAAGTATATTACAAACATGTCCCCTACACTATACTAAAAATAAACTGAAACGAGTGTTACACTTTAAGGTTCTTTTACATGGACTGATGGGTCAGGCAATTATTGGGAATGAACCAGATGTTCCCGATAATTGCCCGATTGTCAGCAGATAGAAAGGCTGCATTTGTCCGCTGTATAGGGACAAGTGATCGCTTTTCCCTATAGAAAATCATTGTTCCTGGGCAGCAGATTGTTTTTGGACAGCACGATCTGCTGCACAGAAACATAGATTTCTGGTGTCAGCAGAACAACAGGATCAAACGCTTATTCATTCATTGATCGCCAGCACCTTTTTCGCAGGCCAATTATTGGAAACAAGCGTTAATGCGCGGCTTGATTATCAGTCTGTATAAAAGAACCTTTAGACCTATGTGGTTTTACTAATCCAAATTAAGATTACCATAGCACTCTATGACAGTTTCTTAACTCTGGTTTTCAAGGGCCCCCAATAATTTATAACTTGAGGATATCACAGGGGAGACCTTTGGCAATTTGTTGCATTGATCGGAAGGCTGGGTTCATGTGCTGCAGAAAACCACTGAAGGCTGCAATATGCGAGCCGAGCCAGAGTGTGCTGTCATACATGCAGGTTTTCTAATGCAGTTTTTTTAAGTCAAAATCATAAAGGAAAATAATTAGACAGATACTACTTCTCTCTCTTTTTCATATATAAATCCACTGTAGTTTTTTGGTCTGCAACTCTGAAGGTAACCTGCATGTGTGCCAGCACCCTCGTAATATGACTTGTCAGGGGGTACTTGAGTACTAGTATTGACAAGAACTGTAGTAAGTGATCTCAGTTGGGGGGATGCTTATTCAACCTATAAAACTATGTGGAAATAGTCTAAAAACCCATGAGCATAGTATGCACAGTAAAATATGGAGTCCCCACAGGTCTGTATTCTACAGGGTGGGCCATTTATATGGATACACCTTAATAAAATGGGAATGGTTGGTGATATTAACTTCCTGTTTGTGGCACATTAGTATATGTGAGGGGGGAAACTTTTCAAGATGGGTGGTGACCATGGCGGCATATGCTGTGAAGATACGAGATGTGCAGCACCTGAAACTACGGATACTGGAAGCCTGTGCTAGCATTTCTCCTGCGGTGTTGCTATCAGTGTGTGAAGAGTGGGATAAGAGGGTTGCATTGACAATCCAACACAATGGGCAGCACATTGAACACATTTCATAAGTGGCAATAAAGAATAAAGTTATGTTAAAACCAAGCACGCCATTGTTTTTCTTGTGAAATTCCCAATAAGTTTGATGTGTCACATGACCCTCTTTCTATTGAAAAAACAAAAGTTGGATTCAAAATGGCTGACTTCAAAATGGTCACCACCCATCTTGAAAAGTCCCCCCCCCCCCCCCCCTCACATATACTAATGTGCCACAATCAGGAAGTTAATATCATCAACCATTCCCATTTTTTTAAGGTGTATCCATATAAATGGCCCACCCTGTATATGCTTGACACTGCATGTCAACATATAGTGACTCTTTCTAGAGAACAATACCTCTAAAATATGTAAAGAAACATGCACACATTTTTTCTCACCAATTATTCTTGAATAGGTAAGAAAAAAAAACTGAATTCAGTCAGAACCAACAGCTTAGCAAAGTACATTTAATAGTGGTAAATGTAATGTAGGAAAATTGATATTTACAAAAGGTAGCACTATGCAATTGACGCTGTAGTGCTTTATTAAAGAAAACATGGTTGCCAATATTAGTAAAACTGCAACAACAAAAATCAGCAATATGCATGTGCTGTAATAGTGTCATTTTCAGCACTCCTATACGACCCTAGTATTGCAGTACAGAACAACGCAATCATCCAGTAAAGCTTCTCATTAATGCAAGTGCCAGTAAGGCCATGTTTCAACAGTCAGGATTAGATCAGAATTTTGGGTCTAAATTGTGACAGAATCTGCCAACATTAAGCAGATAATGCAAATAAATTGGGTATTTTTTACCCCATACATTTGCAACAGAAAACAAAAAACTGTTTCAAATAGTGGCGATTTTATTTTAAATGCACAGCATGTTCATTATTGCCACAGATTAAAGTGGCTGTCAAAAAACTTGAGCTGCCCCTGAAAATGTGGTAAAATAACAAAAGAATGAATGCTGACCCCTTTTTCTCCGCTGCCACTTCCAGCACTGAGCGCCACTGCTCCCTGCCACTAATGTTATCTTCCTAGCGGTGACGTTCCATGCACACAAGTCACTGTGCAGCCAATCACTGACTATTAGTACACGGGAGGTCACTGCTGCAGTGAGGAAAACAAATCAACGGGGAAGAATATTGATTATTTTATTATTTTGCCACATACACAAGTTTTTATTTAACTCGGCCAACCCCTTTAATTCCATGGAATGACAATAAGACTATTCCATGTGCGGATCCGCTGGCACAGAAATCCAGGTTTCAGTCTCTGATTTCCTTGGAATATTCATGTGGGATTTGCAATATGCAAATCTGACATGGATAAGCCTAAGCCCAAACCTTTCTCCGTTGGTGCTGTATTTTCTCACGTAGGTCATTACAGTAAAGGATTGTCCAGACAGTAAATAGATACAAAGGATTACACAGCCTGCCTCTAAAATAGTGATTATACATTAAGATACCCAACTACCGTGCAAAGGATGACATGATATAAGTGAACAGCATTTGTGGGGGGCGATTAGCCCTAAAAGAAGGGTCCGAGGTGATAGCTATATAACAATGGCTATTGCAGTGTTTAATAAATGGTTTCATTGTGCGTTAAAGGGAGTCCGTCGCTAGTAAACTGTTAACTAGGTAATACACCTTGTAGGGTTAGCTGAGCTGAATGTAATGATATCTTTCACTTGACTATTCAGGAATTTGGGAAGCAGAAGGCGCACAGAGTGGCTTGGGTTATGCCCCTGGTGCACTTAATCTATATGCAAATAAACTATTAAAAGTACTTTTTCTCCAGAATGAAGGAACCGATCCCTAGGTGAAATGTACCATTACATTCAGCTGAGCTAGCTCTACAAGGCTTTGTGCCTGGTTTAACAGTGAATTTCCCGGTGACGGATTCCGTTTAATGAGTAGGATCATTCTTCTGTGCCTTATGACTTGTGAGGAAATAAAAAAATAAAAAGTTGTGCGCAGTGTACACTATACACCCTGTTCATTTGTACAATTCAAATCATTAAAATCTCCTGGTCCCAATAAAGCAATTTAAGTAGATCTCAAAGTCTGACAACAACAAGAGACAGGATGGATACTGAAGACAGAAGTACTGTATTAATTAGACTGTGAAATACACATTGGAATTATCATATGGATAATGTGCGTCCGTACTGCAATACAAGAGACGTTGGCAGTTGCCTTTCATGAAAACACTTGGCACCGATGGTTCTTGTTTGCCGGTGACTTTGTCAATGTTTCCAGAAGAAGTGGATTACTTGATCACCATGAAATATCAGATGGAATTATTATTACTGGTATAATAACCCCTGTTAATTGTCATCAAGTTCAGTCAATCATTCCGTTACTACTCCTATTGGTGGGGATTGGAAAGCTGCGCTTCTTGCGGAGTCGGGTCTACCCACCGTTGTAGTGCAGTGAGGGTTGAGACTCCCGAGTGAACCCAATGACACATTCTTTTGTACACACTTAAAAACGGAAGCATCTGGAGACTTCATCCAAGGACTAACATTACAGCAAGACCCTTTCAATACAAGGGAGCAGTTATTATCTTTGCAATCCATTTCAGAACTGTGCAATTCACACTCCGTGGGGGCGCCCAGCTGGGTCATCAAATACCAAGGGCCGCTGATCATCTGCCTCTTCACAGTATTTGGCTTTTCCAAGTCCATTGAGAGATCTCTGGCTTGCCCTGCATTGGTTGCTGTTATTTTGTGTGAGTTTGAATACTCTGTGGTAGGTTTATGGCACAGACTGTGATTCTCCTTTGCAAAGGCAGATGTTTGGTCACAGCAGGCACAGTCAGAGGAATCATTCAGCAATCTTAAACATGGTCGTGTCCTCTTGAGGTTGCTCAACGGGAGATTTCTATTGAGATGTGCAGAGTGGGTAAGGGGATAGGATGCATTACTGCCTGCAGATTCTGAATATAAGCGAGTAGAATTTTCTCCAATCTGTGCAGCAGACCCAATTCTTCTGGGGATCTTGGGGCTTAGTCTCTTCACAGGTACAGCACCCTAGAAAGACAAAAATCTGTCTGTCAGTAGCAACATATATGATATTGAGAACAGGGATTGATGATAATCTCTACATCACTGTGGAATATGTTGGCACTATACGAGCAATGGGAAATAAGCTGCCTTAATGTTTTATATACAACAGATGCCAACTGTTATTGTGCAACTCATCACTCTTATCACATTCAGCATCTAATTGTCTTTTTGAGCCATAGGTGATGCTACTGCTCTCTTAGGTATACTTTTATATGTTTATACACATACATGTCTAACCTCTATAAAACAACAGGCACACGCCAGCTATGGTGCTCACTCGGACTGGTGCCATCTTTAACAACCTGACGTTCATCGTACATGTACAGCAGATGTTGGGAGGGGTTAACGCAACAGGGTTTTTCTGCTTTGTGCAATTTCTTTTTGTTAGACAGGTCTCCCAAAAATAAACTGATCAAAGGATATCCTGTTTCAGGCACCCACATTAATTAATTCCATAGGGAAACCTGGAAGCAAGGGTTCAATTGTCATGCTGCCCACCACAGAAGAACTTAGCTGTAACAGAAGGCAGATTGTTCACTGAAGGGCTGGTAGAAGAGCAGTACAATAATGGGTGTCTGCAGGCAATTGTGAGGCATAGTGGAAGTTCCTTCCAAGTTTTAGGCTGTATGGAGTTGGAGATTTGGTCAGGATAAATGTTTTTTTCAGTGCTGAGAAATACAGGCAGATACTTATCCATCATGTAATACCATCAGTGAGGCATCTGATTGGCTCCAAATATATTCTGCAGCAGGACAACGACCCAAATCCATACAGATAATATCATGAAGAACTATCTTCAGCGTAAAGAAGAACAAGGAGCCCTGGAAGTGATGATATTGTCCCCATAAAGCCCTGATTTCAACATCATTGAGTCTGTGTGGGATTACACGAAGAGACAGAAGGATTTAAGCAAGCCTACATCCAAAGAGGATATGTAATTAGTTCTCAAAGATGTTTGGAACAACCTCCCTGCCAAGCTCCTTCAAAACTGTGTGCAAGTGTACCTAGAAGTGATGGCATGTTGATTTGATTTCCATTTCTTTTTGTTTATTCCCTTTACATTGTGTTAATAAACACTTTTATGTTTGAAGTGATTACATTGAACCATTTTTCCACACCAGGCTAAATTTTTGCACAGTACTGTATACATCAGAATTTGAACTCAGAACTCCTGCGTCTCAGGCAGTGGCTCTTCTCACTGAGCTACTGGTGATTCTGCACAACTCCTTTCCTGAATCTGATGGATAATTTCTTGCTCCGTGATATTCTTGCCTGGTTTGTCTTATTAGTTCCCCCCTTGTATTTCCTTTTTAAGAAAAGCCTTGCTTCCAGACTCTAAGCCTAGCTTGAGCATACAAACTGTTGCACGTATCTGTTACTGAACTTGGACTGTTACCTTACTTACACCTCCTCCTCATACTACAGCTTGGGACTGTTATTTGACTATTCCTTGCTACTCAAGTCATCTGGATTGTCAGAGCCACTGGAATCCTAACTCACTTTCCAGACCTTGATGATTGCACATATCAAGAGAGCAATTGTGTGAACAGTATTACAGTATTACAGCTAATTTTGGATCTGCTGAAATTTTGAGGTCTATGGTGGCCATACATATAAAATCATGAGCAGATGCTACTCAAAACTGCTTGGATCTGTCAATGATCTGCAGATAAATGCCTCATGCATGACTATGGTCAGCTTTATGCATGAATGTGTGGAGTCCTCCAGAGCAAGGTAAGATCTTCAACTGTAATCCAGCTTATAAATGATGGTTCAGAATCACTGACCCCCTTTTATCAGAAAATTAACCAGTGGAGTATTTAATTACGCATTTTCAAAACAAAACAACTCTTTTCAAGAAAAAAATGTAATAAAAAAATAAATAAAAGTACTCACGCTATCTACCAGTTTTGTGAAAGAACCACTAGAGGTACGACTCCGCCATTTCATCTGTAGTTGGGGCAATAGGCTGTTAAAAGGGCGGACACTCCAGGCCCTTTGCCTGGCTGCTTCTACTTCTTCACCTTCATTGGCTTTGTCCTCTACAGTTAAATCCACACTTGTGTAATCTGAGGTGAGCAAATCAGATACAGAAGCAGGGCTTGTTACACTTCTCTTTAGGTTTCGTACCTAGAATCAGAGGTCACAATGAGATTAAAGCATAAATGCATCAGTGGCTCCCTTTTAGCCAAAACGCAATCAGGTACATTTATCGATCTCTTTATACCAGAAATAGTGGTGTGAAAAAGTAGCAAATTTTGGTGAATGCCATATTTGTGCCATAATTTGTGACTTTTAGAGGTTCCTGCCACTTTTCTAAAGTGGAAAGAAATGAGGCCAGGCTTAACCAGAGGGGTGCAACTTCACATGGCCAGGCGGATATACTATAATGTACATTAGAAATTGGCATAAGTTATGGGTGAAGTCTATGCCTGTCCCAAGCCTGCGTAGACTTCAGTTTCAGGAAAACGGACTGCCAGAGATGCGACTAATTTATTAAGGGATCAAGACTGGACTATTGGAATTCCAGTCTTGATAAATGTCCCTTAATGTGTGAACACTAGTGTGACATGGCCACTTGTTATAGACTGCAAGGACAGTAAAAAAAATGTAAAGGGACTCTGTCACTAACATTTGGCTTATATAAATAATGCTACCATGCTGTCGTATAGTCAGGCTTGGTTTAAAACATACCTTTGGTATTCCTTTGTGGATTTTCTGTGTCCGGAAAACAAATGTTTATTCTATATGCAAATTACTGTGCAAAGTGCCCAGCAGGGCGTTTCCAAGCTTTCTAAGAGCCCAAGCCTGCCTATTCAGTGAGACTAAGCCAGCCCATTCACAGAGCGAAGTACCTCCCCTGTGTACTCCTAACTGCCTAAAACCAATGTTGATCGAGCATGCCGAACACCATTTTGGCTCAAGCATCTCGATGCTTGGCACATGGCGGTATTCGGACGAATACCGCATGTGCTTGAGCTTCGGCTTACTGTTAGTCAGGGAGAGATGTGCTGAAGAAGGGACAAATGGTGTAGGGAGTGAAATTTTCTTTTTTTCAGTTGAAATACTTGTGAGACCCAAAAGTCCTTTTAAGGACTATTGTGTGTGGCAGCAATATCTATTTTTAGCGCATCGTGCGCTAAATAGCGTACAATAGTTAAGCCGCTGCAGACAGAGAAATTATCTGCGCTACATCTCCTGTGTAACGTGTGCACATCCAAAAAAGATCAGTGACATCCAGTGTACTCTTTCCGTAGACTGTGTCTGCTGCGTACAGTGACATTACCTGGGGTACATCTCCTATGTAACAGTTCCACACATCCCAAATACCTGTTACATTCCCTTTAATTTTTTATTAGCCGCTGCTGACATCAGCTACATTATCTGCGGTATTTCTCCTGTGTAACGTTTCCACATCCCAAATACCTTTTATTTTTATTTTTGGGCACATACACTTACAAATCCTACGCTACTGTACGTGTGACATACTTTCAAGCATATATAACATTTAATATGAAGAAGGAGAGCAGTAAAGGAAAGGGAAGTGACCGTGATGCTGATAGTGCACGCAGAGGCCATGGCCCTGGGCGCGTTGAAACTGTGCCTGCTGCCAGAGCACAAGAAAAAAAATCATCCACGATACTTAACTTAGCTTCATGTCCCAGTTTGCAGGGAACCGCAGGACAGCGCTCTCAAAGTCAGACCAGTGCGACCAGGTGGTCAGTCGGTTAAGCACCACCCTGTCTTCCACCAAGTCCAGTCTCAGTAGCCAAGAGTCTGATCAACACAATCCTCACCCTGATCCTCCTTCCTCCCACCATGGAGAGTCTTGCCAAACAAGTGATCCCACACTCGGATATTCCGAGGAGCTCTTTTCAGCGCCATTCCTTCATTTGGGCCTCCCGACAAGCCTGCTTTAAGAGGGACAAGAGATCCTGTGTCCCGATTCTCTTGAGCAGTCACAGTCACAAGAAGATGACGGTGGGGAAAGGCAATTAGTGTTTCACGAGGTGGATGATGATTAGACACAGTTGCCAATAAGTCAACCTCAATTTGTGTCTCATCCTCATCATTTACCTCTTGAGACACTGTTGTCAATAACTGAGGTTGTTGTTAGGTCAACAAGTCAGGAGGATGAGCAGAGTGAGGAAGTGGAAGAGGAGGTGGTGGACGATGAAGTCACTGACCCAACCTGGGAAGGTGGGAAGCAGAGCGAACATAGCAGTACAGAGGGGGAGGGATCCGCAGCACCGCAACAGGCTGGAAGAGGCAGTGGGGTGGCAAAAGGGAGAAACCGGGCCACACCAAACACGCCTTCAACTGTTCCCCGGAGCACCCCCTTGTGGCAATCTCCCTTGCCAAGGGGTAGGTGTTCCGCAGTCTGGTGCTTTTTTGAGTTAAGTGCGGACGACAAAAGAATTGTAAATTTCCAAATTACTGGCCCTGCAAATGTTGCCATTTCGGCTTGTAGACACTGAAGCCTTCCGCAGCCTGATGTCGGTGGCCGTCCCTAGTTACGCAGTCCCCAGCTGCCACTATTTTTCACGGTGTGCCATGCCCGCCTTACACAAGCATATGCCCTGTAACATCACCCGTACCCTGACCAACGCAGTTACTGGGAAGGTCCACTGACACATGGACAAGTGCTTTCGGCCAGGGACGCTACATTTCCCTAGTGGCAAACTGGGTGAACGTTGTGGAGGCTGGGAGCGAGTCGTACTCTGGGGTGGCACAGGTGCTACCGACGCCAAGGATTGCCGACCCTAATTCCATCAGGGTTTCAGCCACTACCTACGTTAGTGGCTCCAACCCCCACTTCTCCTCCTCCTCCTCCTCCTCCTCCTCTTCCACCTCAGAATTATCCTCTTGCAGCACCAGTCAGCCATCAGTTGGTAGCTGAAAGCAGTGCAGCACTGCAGTGGGGAACTGTCAATAGGCCTTGCTTAAAGCTGATCTGCTTAGGTGACAAACAGCACACCGCCGCAGAGCTGTGGCAGGGGATAAGAGACCAGACTGAGCTGTGGCTCTCGCCACTCAACCTAGAATAAGGCATGGTTGTATCTGATAATGGCCATAACTTGGTGGCAGTTTTGGAGCTCGGGATGCTCACACACATCCCATGCCTAGCCCATGTCTTTTAAGTGGTTCAGCGGTTTCTCAAAACCTACCCCAATTTGTCTGAGCTACTGGTAATGGTGCACCGCGTGTGTACCCATTTCCGCAAGTCATCGACAGCTTCCGCCGGGCTATCAACGCTGCAGCAGGGATTACATTTGCCTGCTCACCGACTCTTGTGCGACGTGAGCATGCGCTAGAACTTAGCGTTCCACATGTTGGCCAGGCTTCGTGAGCAGCAGAGGGCAGTAGTGGAATACCAGCTGCAACATGGTCGTCGCCTTTCCAGCCAGCTTCCACTCTTCACAAGCGAGGAGTGGGCATGGATGTCTGACCTCTGTGAGGTTTTAAGAAACTTTGAGAAATCAACACAGATGGTGAGTGGCGATAACGCTATTATCAGAGTCCCCATCCCACTTCTGTGTCAACTCAAACGCTCACTGCTCACAATTAAGGCTGACGCTTTGCATGTGGAAGAGGTGGAAATGGGGGAAGACATTACACAGGGGGATAGCCAAACCACCCTCAGTTCGTCTTCTCAGTGCAAATTGGATGATTATGATGAGGAGGAGGAGCCTCGCTACAGAAGGTAGTACCCATGGAAGTTTAATTCCATCTGTTCAGCGTGGATGGGCAGAAGAGAATGATGAGATTGAGAGTCATCCTCCTAAAGACGACAGCGAAGTATTGACTGTTGGGACTCTGGCACACATGGTTGACTTTATGTTAGGCTGCCTTTCCCGTGACCCGCGCGTTTTACGCATTTTGGACAACACTGATTACTGGTTGTCACCCTTCTCGACCCCCGCTACAAAAATAACTTCTCATCTCTCATTCCTGTGGTGGAGAAGAAGAGTAAAATGGTGCAATACCACAAGGTCCTTGTGGAAATATTGCTCCAAAAATTTCCAGCCGACAACGCTGGCGGCAGAGTACGTAGTTCCTTGGGCAACCGAGCAGAGGAGACGAGGGGGAACACACAGCAGTTCCAACAGAGGCAGGGCAACACTCTCCAAAGCCTGGGACAGTTTTGTGACACCCCGGCAGCACCCTCACCCTGATGCGCGGCCTAGTGTCACAAGAAGGGAAAATTTTGGGAAGATGGTGAAGGAGTACGTAGCAGACCGTGTGAGCGTCCAAGTTGGACATGTGGCACCAACTGGCGCTCTACGCCTTGGAGGTGCTGGCCTACCCTGCTGCCAGCGTTTTGTCAGAGTGGGAATTTAGTGCTGCTAGGGGCATAATAACTGATAAGCGCAAATTCTGACAGGTTGACTTTTATAAAAATGAACAAGGCCTGGATTGCCCCTTACTTCTCTACTCCACCAGAGGAAAACGGCTGAACATTAAGGCAATTTAAATGTGTGTGTTTTTTTTTATAATGTACTGAATACACTGTATTCCCATGCACCCCTTCCACCACAAAAAAGGGTATATGTTTCAACCTTCCTTTTCTCACCCTGATCCTCCTCTTCCATCATATCAACATGCTTATTAGTCTGCCCTCGCTCCTAATGTTGTAGAGGGTCAGCTCACCTGCAGGCCCTCGCATATGTTTTAGAGGGTCAGCTCACCAACAGGCCCTCACCTACAAAATTTTAGAGGGCCAGCTCACCTGCAGGCCCTCACCTACAATCTTTTAGAGGGTCAGCTCACATGAGGGTCACCAGCAGGCCAATCAATCATAATTTTTCAAGGGGGTATGATGCCCTCCTTTATGTGTATCCCGATGTGTTCGACCCAAGCACTCAAATACCCGAGCACTTTGGTGCTTGATCAACACTACCTAAAACGTCACCAATGCCCTCCTCCTCTGCTGATGACATTGCCGCTCTGCCTTTGCTTGCTCATCACAGTATATAGTAAGAGCATGGGCCTCAATATACTTGCCGCACATGCACAGCGCCGCTGGAATTATCACTGTGGGAGCGCCATGTCACTGCCTATGGGGCAAGAGAGCAGTGCAGAAGGCTGTAATTACATCACCGCGACCTCCTGCTCCAGATCACAGGACTTGGCAACACAGGTTACAGATCGGTCTGTGGCCTGTGTCAGAGATGGCAGCAGGGAACGGGAGTGAGGATTTTTTTTTAAAGAAAGAATATACCGGGCACCGCAGAAGGAGCATTATATACACGCACACACACACATTACTTATATATATGTATTATATATAAATACGCCCTACAGGTGGCATGGAGGAGTATTATATACCTGGCACTACAGGGGGAGCATTATAATATATATATATATATATATATACACACACACACACACACACTGCTGGCACTACAGGGAGCATGGAAGAGTAATGGGGAGCATTTTCTACTGGCACTACAGGGGGGGTATTAGATATCCCTTTCACAACCTCCTCCTTATATGTACGGCGGAAGTCACATCTTTAAAGGGAGTCTGTCATCAGCATTTCACGTTTGTAACCCTTCCCATAGCTTTCTAGCATGTTTACAGTTAATAAAAACGTTACCTTTAGCATCAATCCTGGACTTATAAAACCGTCAAAAAACATCTTTGTAACATATGCAAATGAGGGCTCGCAAGTGCCCAGGGGCGGCGTTACCCTCGTAAGTGCCCTGCTAGCTCAGCCTTTTCTGCGCTTCCCCCCCTTCCTTCCGCCCGCTCATCCTTTCCCTCTGACCGCCTATCTACTAACTTGTTGTTTCGCCGAGATCCCGCGCCTGCGCACTCAGTCCGTCGGCCGGCACATGCGCACTGCGATGCCCATTCCTTGTACGGCATCACAGTAATTAATGCGCATGTGTCAGCTTCGCGCCGTTAGCCAGCGCATGCGCATTAATTACTGTGATGCCGTACAAGGAATGGGCATCGCAGTGCGCATGCGCCGGCCGACGGACTGAGTGCGCAGGCGCGGGATCTCGGCGAAACAACAAGTTAGTAGATAGGCGGTCAGAGGGAAAGGATGGGCGGGCAGAGGGAAGGAAGGGGCGGGGGGAAGCGAAGAAAAGGCTGAGATAGCAGAGCACCTACAAGGGTAACGCCGCCCCTGGGCACTTGCGAGCCCTCATTTGCATATGTTATAAAACCGTCAAAAAACATCTTTGTAAGTCCAGGATTGATGCTAAAGGTAATGTTTTTATTAACTGTAAGCATGCTAGAAAGCTATGGGAAGGGTTACAAACGTGAAATGCTGATAACAGACTCCCTTTAAATAAGCCGCCTGCTCGCACGTGCAGCAGGTGCCATACCTACCGGGTTTCTGTTGATTGGATACATAATTTCAACCATAAGATGCCGTGGTCAAATGTGACTACGGCATCTGAGCAGTCCGAAAACAGGAACTGTGCGCTTCCGCTCCCATAACAGCACTCCCCGGCTGAGATCAGGGAACCTGTTACATTGCTTTAATAGCCCAAAGCCTCAAGCAGTCTTCTGCAATTATTAGTGGAATATACCAATACAGCACTGTATTGTTATATTGAAAATGAGCAATCTAATGCCAGTTATAGTCACCCTGGGTGACAAAAAAAATTAAAAAATGTAGATATATATACACGCATCAGGGGCCCGCGGGTCCTCTGCCAGAACATATTGTGAAAATGCTAATGACCGAGGTCATTAGCATGCGGGAGGCACAGGAAGGTGAGAACAGCACATTGCTAGCTGTTCTCACCTTCCTGGTCTTCTTCCAGCCCCACGCTGTGTCCTGACACGTACAGTGTCAGGACGTAGACGCGCACTATGACCTGACGCTGTGCGCTGTCAGGTCACAGTACAGCGCGGCGGGGAGAACACCAGGGAGGGTAAGTGAATCTGCCAAGTGGCAACGCAATCTGGAGCTTGCGAGGCAATTTTTTATTTTGTTTTTATGTCTGATCTGAGGTCTGATTGGGGCTGAGGATGGGGAGGGTCTGATGGGGGTCTGATCTGAGGCTGGGAGGGTCTGATGGGGCTGATCTGAGGCTGGGGGTCTGATAGGGATCTGATCTGAGGCTTAAGGGCCGCTGTGGGGGGGGTCTGATCTGAGGCTGGGGGTCTACTGGTACTGGGGTCTGATCATAGGCTGCGGGGTATGATCTGAGGTTGCGGGTCTGATCTGAGGCTGGGGGTCTGGTAGGGATCTGATCTGAGGCTTAAGGGCCGCTGTGGGGGGGGTCTGATCTGAGGCTGGGGGTCTACTGGTACTGGGGTCTGATCATAGGCTGCGGGGTATGATCTGAGGTTGCGGGTCTGATCTGAGGCTGGGGGGCCTATTGGGGGTCTGATCTTAGGCTGGGGGGACTTATGGGGGCTAATCTGAGGCTGGTGGGGTCTGATCTGAGGCTGGTGGTCTGATAGGGGTCTGATCTGAGGCTGAAGTGCCTATTTGGGGTCCGATTTGAGGCTGGGGGGGGGGTCTGATCTGACTCTGGGGGATCTTATGGGGGCTAATCTGAGGCTGGGGGGCCTATTGGGGGTCTGATCTGAGGCTGGGGGTCTGATGGGGGCTAATCTGAGGCTGGGGGTCTGATAATGGTCTGATCTGAGCCTGATGTAGGCTGGGGGGGGTCTTATAGGAGGCTGATGGAGGTGGGGGCAAATCTGAGGCTGAGAAAGGGACAAAAGCAAAGACCGTTGCGAAGAAAGAGGCAGGGACAGTGGCAGGGAGAGTGAAAGCTGGGTGAACCCCTCTCTGGACTGGGTTTAGCTTGGCTGCCATTAATACCAAATAAAGAACTAAATATATAACATAATATAGTGCAGGCGCCATTTTGTGCTGCAAAAATACAGCACTCTAGATTTTATAAATTGATTCGCAATTTCTGTAACTGACCCTTAAGTCACTTATACGTTTGACCAAAAATAGCCGTCAAATTTTTAAGTTGAGAATTTTGTATGGCCCCCCCCCCCAACAATGTTACAACCCCTCCTTTCCCCTAAATCAAAATACTTAACCAATAAAAATAAAAAATATACATCATGGGCATCGCTGCATGCATAAACGCCCCTACTATTAAAATACGACAATATTAATCCCATACGGCGAATAAAAAAATAAAATAAAAAAGGTTCGCCAAAACGCGCGTATGGGTTGGCGCCATCACGGAGGAGGCATAGAGGCACAGAATGGGTAATACATTCTGCCTTGATGATTCATTGTACTGATGCAATTGCACTTACACTTTATTTTTTCCTACTATTATGTGGAGCAGTATGATTTGTTGCCAGTGTGTCTTCTGGTGATGTCACCTTGTCCCTGTACTTGTTCTGTTTTGTTTGTTTTATCATGTAATGTCTTATAATCATGTTTAATAAATGGGTATTGTGATTTAATGCAGTCTGGTACCTTTTTTGTAGGCTTCTCAGAAGAAGCTTAGTCTGAATACTACTAATTAGCGTGGGAACAATTGTGCTTTACAAGGATTTCAGCCAAATCATCTTATCACGTTAAACACAGCATTGTTCTCTCTTTATAAATTTTGTATGCAATTATCAGAAAAAAATTGCGGATACCAAGGCGCGGATGGCAATGGGTGTCTTTTATATTTTTAATCAGCATATACGATAAGTTACTATTATACTGAATGTACCCAAATAAATAATGAAATACAATACATACCTGCAAATTAAAATAAATACAAACTAATAGACATTTAAGGTTAACATTTTACTACTATTATTAATATTATTATTATGCATTTCCATATCAGAATGCCTGCGAATATGTTTCAAATGTCTGATCGGATTACCACTTTAACTACATTTGAATTATGAAACTTTATAGATGCAAAGTAAAAGCGAAACATCATTAAATCAGAAGTCTGTGTTAGGGCTGTTTCACACGAGCGGATGCCGCGCGTGGCATCCGCTCCGTGAAAGAGTGCCAAGACCCGATGCGGACAGCAGAAGCACGAAGCATTAACATGACTGATAATGCTCCGTGCCTCTCTGTGACCTCTTTACTACGAAATCACACCGTGCCTCTGCAGTCTGCATCGGGTCTTGGCACTCTTTCACGGAGCGGATGCCACGCATGGCATCCGCTCGTGTGAAACAGCCCTTAGACTACTTTCACACTCGCGTTTTGTGCGGATCTGTCATGGACGGATCCATTCAGATAATACAACCGTCTGCATCTGTTCAGAACGGAGCCGGTTGTATTATCTTTAACATAGCCAAGACTGATCCGTCTTGAACACAATGTAAGTCAATGGAGGACGGATTAGTTTTCTATTGTGCCAGATTGTCATAGAAAACGTCTCCGTCTCCATTGACTTACATTGTGTGCCAGGACGGATCCGTTTGGCTCAGTTTCATCAGACGCAAGCAGCGCAAGACGCAACGCAACGTAAGCAAGCAGAAAGCAGACGCAACACAAGCAGTGTTTTGGTGTCCGTCTCCAAAGCGGAATGGAGACTGAACTGATGCATTCTGAGCGGATCCTTTTCCATTCAGAATGCATTAGAATGCAGACTGATCCGTTTTGGAGCGCCAGTGAGAGCCCTGAACGGATCTCACAAACGGAAAGCCAAAACTCCAGTGTGAAAGTAGACTTAGAGAAGAAGTAATGTGAAAAGAAAATGCCTGACTGTTGGGAGAACTGGCACAGACATGTAGCACACAACATATACTGACCTGTAAATGGGTAGAATTTAGGGTGTTACAGTTTGTGCGATTTCCCGGTGAGATAATAAAAACCTCATCACTGTTAGAATCGGTCACTGCAATAATACATGAAGAAGGATCATCCAGCTGTGACTGCTGAGAAACATCTGCAACTATATCAGAGAAAACAGGAGGATCATAATGTGCCTCAGGAAAATGTACCAAATCTAAGGGCTCATGCACATGGGTTAAATTACGCAAGCACTATTCATGTAATAAACGTCTCGCTTTTATTTTGGGTTCCTTAGCCAGACAATAAATCTAGAGACAAATGGCTTGCAGAAGTCAGGGAGAGAAGATAGCAAGCTAACGCCGTTTAATGCCCCATACTGGGCTGGAATGTTATCATGGGAAGTGTTACCGTCCCTGCTCTACGTTGCAGGCAGAGCAGTGGTGAAAGGTTTCTCCCTCCCAGCTAAAACAGTCCTTGGCAAGCAAGGATGTCAGCAGGGAAGCAACTTGTGATAAATACACTGCATGGCCAAAGATATGAGGACATCTCTCCTAATTATTGGGTTTCATGTGTTTTAGCCACAAACAAACGGGTGTAAAAAAAATAAAAATAAAATAAGCACAAGCACACAGCCATGCAATCTCCATAGACAAACATCAGTAGTAGCACAGGTCTTAATGAAGAGATCACTGGCTTTAAACATGGCACTAATGATATGATGCCACTTGTGCCCAAAATCATTTTGTGAAATTTCTGATCAGCTGCTCACAAAGCAGTACACCACTCTACCTCAGGCCTAGTTCCCACTTCAGTGATTTCCATCAGTGATTGTTAGCCAAAGGCAGGACGGGGAAGCTACACAGAGATGAGGTATAATGGAAAGATTTGAACTAGGCCTCAGAGTGGGGCTGCTGGATTTGGTGGATGCCCAGAGATCTACGATATATTAATTCCTAGTGTTCGGTGTAAAATTAGGAAATAGGTTAATGTTACAGTGCTATGTTTGGTGTTAAGCAAACTGAGTGGTCGACATAAAGCCCCTACCTCAACCTCATGGAAAGATTGTGGGCCAGAACTTCTTATCCAATATTAGTGTCTGACCTCACAAATGCTCCTTTAGCTGAAGGAGCACCAAGTCCACAAACACACTGTAAGGGGTGCTTGACAATATCAATACACGTTGTTTTAGAATAGGATGTCCAACAAGCTCATATTGGTTTGATGGTCTGGTTTCCACATACAGTACTTTTGGCCATATAGTGTACTGATTTTTGGAAGGAAAATAGGAAAATCAAAGAGATGCTTTTTCAGGCATCCACCAATGCCAGAAACTATACAGTGGACAAAGTGGTCCACTGTGCAGTTTCCATATGGTCGTACTGCAGCTCAGTTCCCACTCACTTGAATGGAAGTTGAGCTTTATTATCCCTTGCACAGCAACACTGTGGATGGAGGCTTCTGTTTCTGACTCTGTCCACAGCTGGCAGTTGCCCAAAATGGCTGATAGGCGGGGTGTCAGACCCATGCCAGTCTAATATTGATGACCAATCCAGAGGATAGGTCATAAATATCTATGTCCTGGAAAACCCTTTAAACACTAGAGCTCCTTAGTCATCAACTGAAACAGTTATATGGGGTTTTCTGGGAGTTTCATGTTGACGGCCCATCCTCAGGATGGGTCATCAATATCTTATCAGTGGGAGTCCGTTTTCAAGCAACCCTACCGTTCAGCTGTTTGAAGAGGCCGCAGTACCAGTAAGCACTGCAGTTACTTCCTAAACCAGTGATGTCATGTTTATCAGTCACATGGCCTAGGCACAGCTCAGTCCCATTCACGAGAATAGGCCTGGTCTGCAATACTAAGCACAGCACTGTGCTTGATATGCTACAAAGAGTCAGTGGCACTTACTAGAGAGCTATGGCTTCTTCATACAGCTGGTCGGTGGAGGTGCTGGGTGTCATCAAGATAGGTCATGAATATTTTCCTCACTGATAACCCCTTTACACTAATAATACTGTTAAATAGCTTTACACAATTATTTTATCTACTTCTACAATCACCCATCCTAATCTTGTACAAGGTCAGCAGAATGCAGAACGCATCTATAAACAGTACTATATAAATCACACCCATTCGTTTCTATAGCTCGTACGTTTTCTTGAGTCACCTTGCAAATACATTTTGCATATGACATTTTGATCGCTTGCTATTACACTTTTTGTGACGTAAGATGACAAAAAATTTTTTTTTTTTTTCTTACACAGTTTTACATTTTGATTTTTTTACGGTGTTCACCTGAGGGGTTAGGTCACGTGATATTTTTATAGAGCTGGTCGATACGAACGCGGAGACACCTAATATGTATACTTTTTTTTTTATTTATGTCAGTTTTACACAATGATTTCCTTTTTGAAACAAAAAAAAATCATGTTTTACTGTTTCCATAGTCTAAGAGCCATAGTTTTTTCAGTTTTTGGGCGATTATCTTGGGTAGGGTATGATTTTTGCGGGATGAGATGACGGTACTATTTTGGCGTACATGCGACTTTTTTGATCACTTTTATTGCCTTTTTTGGGAAGTAAGGTGGGCAAAATTTCAATTTCCTCAGTTTTTATTTTTTTATTTTTATGGCGTTCACCTTGCGGGGAAAGTAACATGACCATTTTATAGATCAGGTCGTTACGGATGCGGCGATACCTAATATGTGTAGTGTATTTTATTTTTTTTATTTTTATTCAGTGATAAATGTGTTTTTTTCTCTTAACTTTTTTCACTTTTTTTTAACATTTTTTTGACCCAGACCCACTTGGTTCTTGAAGATCCAGTGGGTCTGATGTCTGTATAATACAGTACAGTACACTTATATAGGGTATTATACTGTATTTTACTTACACTTTGAACAGATCTATGCCTTTAGCACAGATCTGTTTAGCACCATGGACAGCAGGATGCCTGAGAAGGCATCCTGTTGCCATGGGAACCTTCCCCGTCTGCTCAGTTGTGGACACAACTTCGCAGACGGGGAAGGGTAAGGAGCGGGGCTGTCTGGGGGCTCTGTCACCCCATCCTGTCAGGGGGCTGCAAAGGCACAGAAGCCCCCTGATGAGAGTGGGAGGGAGCCCCCTCTTACTGTTAACTTTTTCCATACAGCGGTCCGTACAGACCGCGGTATGGAAAGGGTTAAACGGCTGACATTGCGGCACATATGTCAGTCGTTTATACCAGAGTGTCAGCAATGTGCTGACACTCTGGTATACCACAGGACACCAATGATTATTCAAGAGGAGGCGGGCGATCGCGATCCCGCCTGCCGCAACGCCCGCCTCCCGCACAGCCCGCAACACCCCTCCTGCACCACCCGCCACCATAAAATCATTCAGGGCTGCAGGGGGGGTGAAATAAACTTTATTTGGGGCATTTTAAAATTTGATCCCTGCGGTCAGGGACCGCGGGGATCAGAATCGGCAGAAAGCGCAGCAAACTGCAGGTCTGAATTGACCTGCGGTTTGCTGCGATTGCTGATACGGGGATTAACCCCCGCAGCGCCGCAATCTCATTTTAAACTCATGCCGTACCGGTACGTCATGCGTCCCTAAGGGGTTAATGTTAATAAATGTATCCTTTAAAACTTTCAGGATATTCTGATCTTTTTCAAGAACAACCTGGGATGGTTTCAGCATATACTCAGCACGAAATCATGTGGTTCAATTCAACCACATGATTTTGTGCTGAGTATATGCTGAAACCATCCCAGGTTGTTCTTGAAAAAGATCTGAATATCCTGAAAGTAACAAGGTCCTGGCACCCTGATTAACTAGGATCGCAGCACGAGGATACTACGTATCGTGACTGCAGACCGAATCCAGCGTGGGAGCAGGCAACGAAAGGCTCGGAGGACACCGGCTCTTCAGCATTACGGAGCGGTGCCCAGAGCGACTTAGAGTGGGGGCAGAGGCAACCTGGGAGCAAGGTTTTCTACAAACACATTGGACCGTAACTTCAGCAGTCGAAAACGCCAACAGTAATCACCGAGCAGTGAGTAACGGCGGGACGCCGCTTTAAACACTCACTGTGAACTGTATGATTAGAGATTCAGCAACTTTGTCTCTAATAGTGGATTCGGACATACTATCCAAGTGATTATAGGGGACACAATAAGATCCCATACAACGTTCAAACGGCTACTATAATATTAAAGCCGCAATTGTGACCTAACTGCTACACGCTGCTGAGTGAATACAATTACTACATTGTTTCACTGACAGTTTTATTCATCCACGATCTTATGTAATTTAACTCTTAATTCTGACTGTATGATTTTTAAGGCTGTTTAATTGATTCTTATATTTTTAAATGAAGTGACTTTAAAATGTACCAGTTACACCATTCTCTAATAAATTGCGTGAAAGTACAGTCACTCTTTAAATTAGTTAATACAGGTCACACACAGTCAATGACACTGGGGAAGGGCAAACAGTCGTTCTAAAAACGCTCTTTTAAAGAAAGATCTTTCGTCCACAAACGATCTTGCCTTGAACTCAATTTTTTTTATTCCATTCATTGCCCCAGAGCACTCGGGCATTTACAAATAACCCTTTGTATATTACAGTTTTAACAACGGCATTAGGTGCACACTGTATGAAACTATTATTTTGGCATTGTATGGAAGTAATATTTGGGAATTAAAAGGTGGTAATATATGGCTATAATATTACACAGTATCTGAATAGGCATTGTATAGAAATGCTATCTCGAATTGTAATGCGATTTTCTGGCATACATATTTGGGAGCAAAATATATGTACTTTTATATTATCTAAAGGGTTCATATTTAGGATAAGAAAATAAAAAAATAAGAACAAATATACTGAGAAAAGACTTACCCCCTTCAAAATGACTGGCATTTTCAAACTCTGCGCTTTGTAAGTCTTCATCAGATACAACTAATTGAAGCTCATTGACTTCTAGGGCAGTATTCTGTATTCCATTCTAATTAAATGCAGATAGCAGAATATCATAGTAGGTACAACAGCATAGTCTGATCAACATGAATGTGCTAATGTACACTTAATGAAATGCAGTGCCTCGCAAAGGTAGTCACTCCTTGGTGTTTTTTTTACTTAATTGCTGCATTACAACTTGGAATTAAAATTGATTTTAATTTAGATTTTATGGAATGGACCTGATAAAATAATCCAAATTGTCTGAAATTGAATTAACTTCCCATGTCACATAATTAGAAGAGTGCAAAGCGTCATATGATCTGTCTCATACGAGCATAAAAACACCCGTTCCAAAATGCTCCCTGATTCCACAACATGAGGACCAAGGGGATCTCCAGACAGGTCAAAGACAAATATGTGGAGAAGTGTAGAAAAATATATATCCCAAACTTTGAAAATTCAATGAAGCAAAACTAAAAACCCCCAAAAACAAGAAAGCAGGAAAAAACACCTTTCTACCTAAGCATCAAAGCAACCATGTCATAAAGTTCTATCTCACTATAACAATTATTGTTCTTTACAGAATAGATACAGCATGGCATAATCACATATGTATTACATTTATATTCACAAATACTGGAAACATAAAAAACACATTTCTTTACCTACAAGTGTATCTAAAACCATGCAACTTTACTTGTATTTTGAAGATCATACTTACCACTTGTGTGGTGATCTGGCTGTCACTGTGTTCTCTTTTGTGACATATCTTCTGCCTGAATGGCCCAACATATAATAGGTGACATTAGTGTATAGGTTACAATGTTTTTCTAACTTTATCTAATGCGCCTCTACGCTATTTAAAATAGGTATCTAGTAGATGGACACTTGAAAATACTACAGTATAGTTCTATCAAACCTCTGGACTCTCCTTACATGTTCTTCTCACTTGAGTGCTGACAAAACTTTATTTGTATGCGTGTTTTCATTTTTATTTTTTTATAAGCACACTTCAGAAATAGTACTTTGTCATCCAGCAGGTACATCATCATGTTTGAGAGCCACCCATAGACATTTATTACATTTAAAAACTCTAATTTCTTCCCTCTTGAAGTAGTTCAAAGTTGATTTAAAGAGTTCCTGTCGCCACTCCTGACCTGCTTATATTAACAGCTACATGCCTTCCCCATGTAATAACAATTCTGGAGCATCTATTCTTATGGCTCTATGTTGTGTCATTCCTTTATTATTTTCGTCAGAAGTTATGAATGAATTGCTAGGTACAGAGGGGCGGTAACCAGTTGGGGGGGTGTACCTGCACAGACTGACTCTATCCAATCATTTCTGCCATTTTCAGACTCTGCAAGTACCCCCCCCCCCCCCCAACTGGTTACCGCCCCTCTGTACCCTTACTGCAGACTGCTAGCAATTCATTCATAACTTCTAGTAGAAATAATAAAGGGATGGCACAACACAGAGCCATAAGACTACATGTTCCAGAATTGTTATTACATGTTTATTAAAACAGGCATGTCGGGAGTGGTGAAAGGTCCTCTTTAAAGGCCACTTTCACATGTTCAGTATTTGTAACTAGGGGTGAGCGAATCATACTTCACATCCAAGACCCAAAGTCGACTCATTCCCAATCTTCGTTTTAATGCTGTACAGAGACCTGTACTGGGATCTGAGGCGCGAACCACTCACCCCGTTTGTAACCATAACCAGAAGTGGAACCTACTGGGAAAAATATATTGGAAAGATGTGCGCCTCTTCTCTTATTTGGACCCATTCCTTGCTTTGGCTTACAATTACTGATGAAGAATACTAAACCATGTAAAAATGCCCTAAAAGTATGTTTTAGATCATTCGCCACTTTTCAGTTTCAAATTCATCTCCTAATGTAGGACACCGAGTTCACGATTTGTTTAGGTTTAAGAGACTCCATTCCTTCCTTTAGCTGCACGTTTCTTCCATACAGCATAACAGAACCATCCGGATGAGAATCTGTCAGCTCCCCTGACTGGTATCTTTTAGCACTTAAGTGTAAGTGCCATTTGTTTATTTTTTCTTCTAATGTGTAGGAACAGTGATAAGGAATGTTTTTCTAATATAGGCTACTTTCACACCAGTGTTAGGAGACATCCAGCAGGCTGTTCTCTGGAGTTCTCTGGATCCGGTTTAGCCAGAAACTGCCGTCTGCCCCCATTGACTATAAGGGGAACCAACGGAGATCGATCCGCTCCCTGGCATATATGCCTGGATTCGGCCAGACAAAAACCGTAACATGCAGAAACTTTAGCCAATGGGGTCCGGCAGGCAGGAGGCACTTTCTGACTATGCTGGATCCAGAGTACTCTGGCAGGCTGCTCTCTGTCAGAGCAGCCTGTCAGATGTCTCCAACGCTGGTGTCAAACTAGCCATACTTTATTTATCAAATTGTACATTTTTAGGAGTGTTCCTCTCTAAAACAAGGGAATATCAGTCTTCAGTGTGCGGCATGGTACTGAACTGTGAAGACGGTGGGCTCATTGCTTTTGCCCTCACTGCTCCCTCATATATATCCCTAAAATGACCATATGTACTGTAATATATATATTTAATACACAGCCCCTTCTATTTTTACACTGTTAGCATATTGAGTGCTGGCAGTGTATGAGCGTTCTGTATCCCTGGCGTGCTGAATAACTGACCAGCCGCCACAAAATGCATGAGAGCGAGCAGTCATCCTTCACTATTGAGAAGGCAGGGAGACAGGGAAAAGCTGTTCTACAGTATATAGAGACAGAATATGATGAACGGCTGTCCCACGTCTTAAAAGCGAGAGCTGACTGCTTGTGCGAGATTGACCATATACTATTTTTTTTGTTCACCTTAATGCCCCAAAAAATTACCAAAAGCTGTATGTACCCCAAAATGGTACCAACTAAAATGTAGCACACCCAGCAAAAACAAGCCCTCACACAGCTCAAAGACGAAAGTTATGGGTGTCAGGAAATGGTGACACAAAGCTAAATTTCTGCATACCTGACCAGTTTTTGAATTTATTCTATCAATGACTTTCATTAAAAGGGGTTGTCCTGTTATTTGTATTGATTACCTATGGTCAGGACCGACAACCGGCACCCCCACCAATCAGCTATTTGAAGAGGAGACTGCTCATTGTCTCAGAAGTTATTGTGGTACAGTGTAATGACAAGTACTTGCTCCAGTCCTCTGGAATGGAACGGGCAGCAGACAACGCATAGTGTAGTGAAGAGGAAGCAGCGCTCGCATGGAGCGCCACCTCCTCTTCAAACAGCTGATCAGCAGGGGTGCGGATCAGACCTCAATAAACTTGGCACATATTCTGGCAATCCGTGTGCCGAAATTCATACCTACGCCATCTATGAGCTAGTGTAGATTTGAAATATAAATTACACTAGACTGCAATCAATTATAGTAAATCTGGCATCCTGCAACTGGCTCGGCCTCAAGATGCCAGATGCACGTCCTACTGTTTCACAGAGAGGTTCCACTGGGCACAACTTAACACCAAATACAAACAAGATGAACACACCAGGAAAAAAACTTTTACCAACCCAAATAACTGAAAAGGTTTTAGGGTATCCTGTTGGTTGTGAAGGGTGTTGTTGCTGGAAGATGATAACATAGGGTTTGGGGTCTGCTGCCTGGCCCTATTAAATCCTACATAGAGACTAGTTCACAGTATCAAAGCTAACCACAGGGTGTCTACCCTAAAAACTGCAAGCCCCTCGGGGGCCTCACCTTGTTCTAGCTAACTAGTTCTACTCTGTCCCTATTAGGAAGTCCCAATAGCCAATGTTTCTGCTTATCAGTCTTATCAGAACACAAGTCACTGTTAAAAAAAAATACTTAGTGGGGTGGCATAGGTACATTTTAGGGCTGGGGACTGTGAAAGGTGCAAACACCATACACAACTAACAGGATGCATTAAGACCATTCCAGGTGCATCAGGCCTGTTACCCTGTATATTATTGTTGCATCGTGGTTACCGGAACCTCTGTGTACAGCAGGAGGTGCATCTGGTGACAAGGACTACTTGTATGTTGAAATTGATAAAAAAAAAACAAAACAAAAAAAACACAACACTATCAACCTCTGCACATTAAAAGGCAGGGGGTATTCCAGTTATATAAAGTTATCCCCTATCCACAGGATAAGGGATAACTATCAGATCAGTGAGGATCTTACTGACCCCCACTGATCATAAGAACTGATCATTACCCCGTGGAGCCCCCCCCTCCTGAAATGGACGAAGCAGCTGGTCAGAAAAGTGCATTGATGCTCCATTTATTTCTATGGAAGCACCAGAGACAGCCGAATACATGAGTGCATTGGTGGGGGTCCCAAGCATAGGGAGAGTTGGGTTGAACTGTTGATTCCTGATAATTACTGGCTAGTTACAGGAGGCGAAAGCAATCTCCTCCACTATATGGACACAAGCGATCGCTGCTCGATCACTTGTACCCTTAGAGAGAGTCATTGTTTCTGGGCAACAGATTACTGTTTAGACACTAAAATCTGCTGCCTGGTAACAATGATTTAGGTGACTGCACCAGTGATGCTTTTACCCGAGATCGGGTGAGCGACAGCACATTTATACAGTCATTATTGGAAAGGAGTGTTGTTAGGAACATTTCTTCCCGATAACAGACCCAATCATTTACCCATGTAAAGGGGCCTTGAAGAAACACAGTTTATTATGCTCTGAAATGGTCTACCTTTGCTATGTAAACTAATTCAACCTTTTTTTTTTTGCCTAAATCATTAGTACCCTATGATGTGGATACAGTTCCTCAGCATCCAACAGTTTGTAGTTTCCCTTTACATGCCTTCAGGCCTTTTGTAAATGCTCAGAAACAACCCAGTTCACACTAATGCATCTAGAGCAGGGGTCAGCAAACTTAGGCACTCCAGCTGCACCGAAACTCCAGCTCCCATAAGGGGGACTCCATTAACTAATCAGCACTGAAGAGCTCATTCTTGCAAAAGCCCAGGGAGCGGTGACCATGGCGCTCCTAGCTCTAGCACTGGTATTACTCACTGCTCCCTGGTCTTGTTCTCTGGGCGCCCGTGCTGAACAGGTCCTTGCAGAACAGTGTCAGGACATACTGTGCGTAGGAGAGCACTATGACCTGATACTGTGCAATGTAGGAGAAGAAGAGAGGCAGGCATGCCCAACCTGCGGCCCTCCAGCTGTTGCAAAACTACAACTCCCAACAGGTTTGGACAGCCTACAGCTATCAGCCTACAACAGGGCATGGTGGGAGTTGTAGTTTTACAACAACTGGAGGGCCGCAGGTTGAGCATCCCTGAAGAGAGGTCATTTTTTTTTTGTCTGTTCTGAGGTCTGCATTTAGGGGACAGAGGAGTGAGTTGGAGGATATAGGGGCAACAGGTGTTTGATCTGGGACTGTATTAATTTGGGGTCTAATCTGGGATATGTAAAAACTTGGTCTGCATAAATATGGGGGCTGATCTGGGGTTTGAATAAATGGGGGTGCTGAAATGTGGTCTGCATAAATTTGGGAGCCGATCTAGGATCTATAAATTTGGTGGCTGATCTCGCATCTGTATAAGTTTGGGGCTGATCTTGCGTTTATATAAATCTGAGTGCTGATTTGGGGTCTGATCTGGCATCTGTAGAAATTTGGGGGCTGACTTGCAAAATTTGTAACAGACTCCTATCTACCATGTGCCATATTTTAATACTGGTGTCTTTTTGTGTGGCTGCACGCACCCCTAACCAATGTTGTCTGCACGTTACGGTCTATACCAAATGAAAAAGAAAAGAAAAAAGTGAATAACTCAAATCTGTGGAGACATCATCTGTAACTATCTGGATCTGCCCTTGACTGCTTCTTTAAAAATGTGTTCTAATCTCTTTATTAGAAAGTGTCACTTTAAATTCATTCGGGGAGGAGCAATTTGGCTGCTCCTCCTAAATCACCGAAATACCTTGTACCGGTCCTGCAAGTCCCGGCATGCAAACATGCTCAGCTGTTCTTCTAATTCCACAGAAGTGAATGGAGTATTCTAGGAGTTGTAGTTTCAGAACAAGGAGTGCCAGAAGTTGCCCATCTAGCATTACACCAAGTAGAAGACTAGGAAGAAGGGATGCAGCTATGGTTGGTCTTCTGCTTTTATTGTGGGAGGGTGCAGACAGCAGAAGTGGGGAGACATCCAATTAGTTCAGAGCACCAAGCACAGCACCAGCATCTCACCAGTAAGAGCAGGATTGAGAGATGCAGAAAAAACGCTAAGAACATAGGCTAGAAACTAATCTAATTTTTGCCACTAAACAGACAGCTTTGAACAGAGCCATTTTACGGAGGTGTGAATAAACACTTAGCACCCAGAGGTTACAAATCAATAGGAAATCATAATATGCCATACAAACACTGTCCTTCTAGTGTTATTTTAAGACCATTTCCTGGGGGGAAATGCTCTGGTATTTTTTTATATCACAGCGTGCTCTGGGTGTGGTGTTTTTTCAGCTGTTTTTTCCATATACTCCTCTGTAGAAAAAAAAGCATCTGAAACAAACTCAAGAAAATTATAGTGTGACTAAATAAAAGCCACATTAAAAAAGTGTTTGTAAAAAATTCAAGAGTTTCAAGAAGTTTTTACAAACAAACAAAATGTCAGTACTCTTTAGGGGGCATGGTCAGTATTTAAGAGTGGAGTGTATATACAATATACTATGCCATATCTACTTTCTTCCTGACAAAGTTGGGGTAATGTCACTTTCACACAGTTAGTATTTGGTCAGAATTTGTAAGCCAAAACCAGTAGATTTTTATGATGTGCGACATAATTTACCATGTAGTCACAGCATTAGACCCCCATACAGCATCTTTGTTCCAGCCATGATGTGGCTGCAGACCACACCAGCCAGCACAGTTTGCAGACTGTATTTAATGTTAATTTCCATGCAGTTTGTACCTGCAAAAAAGTGTCCATTAATGAACAGACCCTAATGGCCACACAATTTTGCAAGTAAATATAAATTTTACCTATGTAACCATTCTGACATTAAAACTCAATATGCAAACTCTACTTCAGCAAATGGCATTTATCATGTAGAGAAAGTTAATACAAGGCACTTACTAATGTATTGGGATTGTCCATATTGCTTCCTTTGCATTATAAGCTCATTTCCAGGGGTTACGACCGCCCTGTAATCCAGCAGCAATGGCTGTGCGTGCACACTATAGGAAAAAGCGCCTACAGTGAGCATACACGGCCACCACTGCTGGATACGAGTAGTGTATAATTTAATGGAAAAATTAAATAATCCAGGAAATAAGGCAATACATAAAAACTTTCTTTACAGGATAATAAATATTTGCTGAAGTGTCAAAATTCCTTTAAGTAATTTAGTTTTCTGTGCCAAAATCTATCACATTTGCCGATTGTGTTTCATTTGGTTAAAGCCAAATAGCAAATAGCATTTATTATGTAGAGAAAGTTAATACAATCCTCTTACTAATGCATTGTTATTATCCATATTGCTTACTTTGCTGGCTGAAATAAATTTTCCCATCCCATTATACACAGCTCATTTCCATGGTTACGACCACCCTGCAATCCAGCAGTGATGGCCGTGGTTGCTAAATATAGGAAAGAGCCCTAGCCTATGTGCACTCCCATGGTCCTGGCCACCAGAGAGGCCGACACCTTTTTCTATAGTGTGCAAGCACGACCACCACTGATGAATTGCAGGGTGGTCATAAGCATGAATACGAGCAGTGTATAATTTGATGGAAAAATGAATGCAGACAGCAAAGAAATGAATAAGGATAATAACAATACATTAGTAAGTGCCTTGTATCAATTTTCTCTACATGATAAATGCCATTTGCTGAAGAGAGACAACCCCTTTAACCAAACACACATTAAAAACTAGAAAAACAGAGTTAGGCTACATGCACACGACCGTATGTGTTTTGCGGTCTGCAAAAAAAAAGTATGGCATCAGTTTTTTTTTTTTTTTGCGGAATCCATTGTAATAATGCCTATCCTTGTCCGCAAACTAGAAAAAAATAGGACATGCACTATTTTTTTTGCAGAGCAACGGAACGGACATACTGATGCGGACAGCACACAGTGTGCTGTCCGCGTTTTTTGCGGACCCATTGAAATGAATGGGTCTGCATCCTATCCACAAAAAAAACGGATCGGACAAGGAAACAAAATACGGTCGTGTGCATGAGGCCTTAAAGGCATTATAGATAAGGGGCTAATTAGTCATATCTAATAAACTCTGTTTCCACGTAATGTTAAATTTAAGTGGAGTGTCATAGTTGTAATGCCCATAGGTATATATGTGTATAAGCTGAGGTATACAAAAGGAGGGTTGCGGGGCTTAAAACCTCTCCCTTGTGTCCTCACTGCTTCCCTGCTGGTCTCAGTGGTTCTCTTCCTCTGGCTGTTTAGACTGGCAAGCCGATAAAAAGGTTTTTAAATCAGCTCTGATTGGTGTAAAATAAAATATGTATATATGTGTCACTGTATGCATATATGCAAGTCAGTGTGCTGTATGTTACAGCATGTATTTGTATATATACAGTACAGACCAAAAGTTTGGACACACCTTCTCATTCAAAGAGTTTTCTTTATTTTCATGACTATGAAAATTGTAGATTCACACTGAAGGCATCAAAACTATGAATTAACACATGTGAAATTATATACTTATCAAAAAAGTATGAAAACACTGAAAATATGTCATATTCTAGGTTGTTCAAAGTAGCCACCTTTTGCTTTGATTACTGTTTTGCACACTCTTGGCATTATCTTGATGAGCTTCAAGAGGTAGTAACCTGAAATGGTTTCACTTCACAGGTGTGCCCTGCCAGGTTTAATAAGTGGGATTTCTTGCCTTATAAATGGGGTTGGGACCATCAGTTGCCTTGTGGAGAAGTCAGGTGGATACATAGCTGATAGTCCTACTGAATAGACTGTTAGAATTTGTATTATGGCAAGAAAAAAACAGCTAAGAAAAACGAGTGGCCATAATTACTTTAAGAAATGAAGGTCAGTCAGTCCGAAAAATTGGGAAAACTTTGAAAGTGTCCCCAAGTGCAGTCACAAAAACCATCAAGCGCTACAAAGAAACTGGCTCACATGCGGACTGCTCCAGGAAAGGAAGACCAAGAGTCACCTCTGCTGCGGAGGATAAGTTCATCCGAGTCACCAGCCTCAGAAATTACATTTTAACAGCAGCTCAGATTAGCGACCAGGTCAATGCCACACAGAGTTCTAGCAGCAGACACATCTCTAGAACAACTGTTAAGAGGAGACTTGTGAATCAGGCCTTCATGGTAGAATATCTGCTAGGAAACCACTGCTAAGGACAGGCAACAAGCAGAAGAGACTTGTTTGGGCTAAAGAACACAAGGAATGGACATTAGACCAGTGTAAATCTGTGCTTTGGTCTGATTAGTCCAAATTTGAGATCTTTGGTTCCAAACACCGTGTCTTTGTGCGACGCAGAAAAGGTGAACGGGTGGACTCTACATGCCTGGTTCCCACAGTGAAGCATGGAGGAGGAGGTGCGATAGTGTGGTGGTGATTTGCTGGTGACACTGTTGGGGATTTATTCAAAATTAAAGGCATACTAAACCAGCATGGCTACCACAGCATCTTGTAGCGGCATGCTATTCCATCCGGTTTGCGTTTAGTTGGACCACCATTTATTTTTCAACAGGACAATGACCCCAAACACACCTCTAGGCTGTGTAAGGGCTATTTGACCATGAAGGAGAGTGATGGGGTGCTGCGCCAGATGACCTGGCCTCCACAGTCACCGGACCTGAACCCAATCGAGATGGTTTGGGGTGAGCTGGACCGCAGAGTGAAGGCAAAAGGGCCAACAAGTGCTAAGCATCTCTGGGAACTCCTTCAAGACTGTTGGAAGACCATTTCAGGTGACTACCTCTTGAAGCTCATCAAGAGAATGCCAAGAGTGTGTAAAGCAGTAATCAAAGCAAAAGGTGGCTACTTTTTTTGAAGAACCTAGAATATGACATATTTTCAATTGTTTCATACATTTAGTATAAAATGTATATAATTCCACATGTGTTAATTCATAGTTTTGATGCCTTCAGTGTGAATCTACTATTTTCATTGTCATGAAAATAAAGAAAACTCTTTGAATGAGAAGGTGTGTCCAAACTTTTGGTCTGTACTGTATATGTATGTTCCAGTGCATAAATATCCAGTGCTTGTATGTGCGTTACGGTGTGTGTTTGCGTATGTATGCATATCCTAATCACATTTGTCCATGTTCATAGCAAAGAAAATACCCAGCTTTACAAAATATATACACACACACACACACACACAGTGGATATAAAAAGTCTACACACCCCTGTGAAAATGTCAGGTTTCTGTGATGTAAAAAAATGAGACAAATCATTTCAGAACTTTTTCCACCTTTAATGTGACCTATAAACTGTACCACTCTATATAACAAAAAAAAATAATATATGAAATCTTTTAGGTGGAGGGAAGAAAATAAATAAATAAATAAATGTGGTTGCATAAGTGTGCACACTCTCTTATAATTGGGGATGTAGCTGTGTTCAGAATTACGCAATCACATTCAAAATCATGTTAAATAGTCATCATCAAGTGGAGAAAATATGGCACAACAGTGACATTACCAAGAACTGGACGTCCCTCCAAAATTGATGAAGACGAGAAAAAAAACTGGCCTGGGAGGCTACCAAGAGGCCTACAGCAACATTAAAGGAGCTGCAGGAATATCTGGCAAGTACTGGCTGTGTGGCACATGTGACAACAATCTCCCATATTCTTCATATGTCTGGGCTATGGGTTAGAGTGGCAAGACAAAAGCCCTTTCTTACGAAGAAAAACATCCAAGCCAGGCTACATTTTGCAAATACACATCTGAAGTCTCCCAAAAGCATGTGGGAAAAGGTGTTATGGTCTGATGAAACCAAGGTTGAACTTTTTGGCTATAATTCCAAAAGATATGTTAGGCGCAAAAACAACACTGCACATCACCAAAAGAACACCATACCCACAGTGAAGCATGGTGGTGGCAGCATCATGCTTTGGGGCTGTTTTTCTTCAGCTGGCACTGGGGCCTTAGTTAAGCTAGAGGGAATTATGAACAGTTCCAAATACCAGTCAATATTGGTACAAAACCTTCAGGCTTCTGCTAGAAAGCTGAACATGAAGAGGAACTTCATCTTTCAGCACGACAACGACCCAAAGCATACATCCAAATCAACAAAGGAATGGCTTCACCAGAAGAAGATTAACGTTTTGGAATGGCCCAGCCAGAGCCCAGACCTGAATCCGATTGAAAATCTGTGGGGTGATCTGAAGAGGGCTGTGCACAGGAGATGCCCTCGCAATCTGACAGATTTGGAGTGTTTTTGCAAAGAAGAGTCAAAATGTGCCATGCTGATAGACTCATACCCAAAAAGACCGAGTGCTGTGATAAAATCAAAAGGTGCTTCAACAAAGTATTAGTTTAAGGGTGTGCACACTTATGCAACATTATTTTATTTTTATATATTTTTTCTTCCCTCTACGTAAAAGATTTCAGTTTGTTTTTCAATTGAGTTTATAGGTCACATAAAAGGTGGAAAAAGTTCTGAAATGATTTATCTTTGTCTAATTTTTTTACATCACAGAAACCTGACATTTTCACAGGGGTGTGTAGACTTTTTATATCCACTGTGTACATTATATATACACACACGTATACTTGTATGAACTGTACTGTAAACTTGATAGAATTTTACATACTGTAAGTAGCATTCAAAATGACAACAACCACAATGCAGACTAAGGCCTCATGCACACAACAGTTGTTTTGGTCCGCATCCGAGCTGCAGTTTTTGCGGCTTGGATGCGGACCCATTCACTTTAATGGGGCTGCAATAGATGTGGACAGCAGTCCGTGTACTGTCTGCATCCGTTGCTCCGTTCTTTGGCCCGCAAAAAAATAATAATATAACCTGTCCTATTCTTGTCCGTTTTTTGCGGACAAGAATAGGCAGTTAGATCAATGGCTGTCCGTGCCGTTCCGCAAATTGCGGAACGCACACGGACGCCATCCATGTTTTGCAGATCTGCAATTTGCAGACTGAAAAACACACAATGGTCGTGTGCATGAGGCTTAATGGATAGAATACATTATACACATGTGGACAAAATTGTTGTTACGGTCTATTAAAGTAAGAAAAATCCACAATGGTGACTGAAATATCCTGAAACTGACAAAAGTAAGGCTACTTTCACACTTGCGTTTGGAGCGGATCCGTCTGGTATTTGTACAGACGGATCTGCTCCTATAATGCAAACGATGGTATCCGTTCAGACGGAACCGTCTGCATTATATTTTACTAAAAAAGTCTAAGTACAATTTGTATTCAGACGGATCCGTCCAGACTTTACATTGAAAGTCAATGGGGGGGGCGGATCCGTTTGAAAAATGCACCATATTGTGTCACCTTTCGAACGGATCCACCCCCATTGACTGACAAGCAGCGTTCGGGTGTCCGCCTGCTGAGCGGAGCGGAGGACAGACGGTGCCAGACTGATGCATTCTGAGCGGATCCGCCTCCACTCAGAATGCATTAGGGCTGGACGGATCCGTTCGGGGCCGCTTGTGAGAGCCTTCAAACGGAACTCACAAGCGGAGCCCCGAACGCTAATGTGAAAGTGGACTAATAAGTAAAATGTGCTGAAAATCAGACATTGGTTTTGAATTGTGGTTCAACAGAATCATGTATAAAACAAACTAATGAAACTGGCCTGGACAGAAATTATGATATCCTTAATATACTTTTGCACAACCTTTAGAGGCAATCACTGCAATCTGTAAGTCTCAATGAGACCTCTGCACCTGTCCACAGGTATTTTGGCCCACTTCTCGTGAGAAAACTGCTCCAGCTGTCTCAGGTTTGAAGGGTGCCTTCTTCACACATTTCGTTCCAGAATACCTTGATAGTCTTGGGATTTCATTGTACTCTGCACAGATTCAAGACACTCTGTGCCAGATGCAGCAAAGCAGCCTCAAAACATAACTGAGCCTCTTCCATGTTTCACAGTCGGTACAATGTTCTATTCTTTGCTTCATTTTTGCGTCTTCACATAGAAGTGATGTGACTTGCCAAAAAGCTCCAGTTTTGTCTCATCTCTCCAAAGGTCATTTTCCCAGAAGCTTTGTGGCTTGTCAATATGCATTTTAGCACATTCCAGTCTCGCTTTTATTTATTTATTTGCTTTCAACAGTGGTTTCCTCCTCGGTCGTCTTCTATTAAGTCCACTTTGCCTAAGACAGCAACGGATGGTACGATCTGACACTGATGAACCTTGAACTTGAAGTTCACCTCTAATCTCTTTGAAAGTTGTTCTGGGCTCTTTGGTTAACATTCGCATTTTCCTTCTCAGTCATCAATTTTCCTCCTGCGGCCACGTCCAGGGAGGTTGGCTACAGTCCTGTAGACCTTACAACTTCTGAACACTATATGCAACTGTAGTAACAGGAACATTAAGCTGTTTGAAGATGGTCTCATAGCCTTTACCTTCATCAAGCTTGCCTATAATTTTCTTTCTAATCTCTTGAGACAACTCTTTACTTAGCTTTACAGGACACACCTTAGTTTAACATGTCCCTTTTCTAGGGGTACTATCATTTCTGTCTAGGCCAATTTAGTTTGTTGTTTTAAATTATTCTGTTGAACCACAATTCAAAAGTCATGTCCAGTTTTCAGTAAATTTGTATTTATTACTTTTGTTAGTTTCAAGTTATTTCAGTGACCATTGTGGGGTTTTCTTTGTTTAACGGAAGGGTACCAACAATTTTGTCCACGTGTGTATTAGATCTTGATAGCATTTCATGTGTGGACTATGACTAGTCCTGCCTCCTGCTGGCGGGTACTGTCTAGAAAGGATAACACGAGGGCATTCTTTCAAGCCAAGTGACATTGATCAAATAGGGTTAGAATTCCTGGCTAACTAACAAATGACCCTTTCAAGCATAATACACAGTAAACAAGGCAAACAATCCAGTACCTATTAGCAGCAGACAGGGATGAGCCAGCATAGACAGTCATTGGCAGCACGCACTGTGCCCTATGTCCGACTGCTTGATGGCCCACACAAACCCTGTGGCCTGTGAGAAAAGAACACAGCCAAGTGCAATAGACACTACAGGCTGGAGTGGACATAGCCTGCTGACAATTCAGTATCAACCTCATGAAGTTACGAAGTGCTATATGATGTAGGTCTTTGAAATTACCTGGATATATACATGTGGCTACTTATTAAAACAATAATAGGCCCACCAAGCAGACTTTAAATAAATTGTCAATTAAACATCGCTGCTTTCTTCCAAAAACAGCACCACCCCTGTCCATGGATTGTGTCAATGGGACAGAGCTGCTATCCTGCACAAACCTGTGGGAAGGAGTGGTGCCGTTTTTGAAAGAAAGCAGCCATGTTTTTCTAATCCTGGACATCCCTTTAAAAAAAAATAAAAAATTATAAAATATCACACATAGCTGAACATGGTCAGAAAATCATACACTATCTTGTTATACGCAGTATAGTCATGGTCTAACATTCATATTTGCATTGCTTTCAGTTTTAAAATGCCTTCTATGGCTGTTTGGGATTTAACACATGCTCAATGACTGGATCGAGAAATGTACAGTTTTAACCTGTATGGCAAACTTGCACGGGATTCATTGTACCACGATTTGGCCATGTCCTTAGAGTAAACAGGGGCATGTTAATGGGCTATTGACACACAATAGGTTATAATTTCATCAAGCCTTCTAATGTAATGGACAGGCAGCTGCTCAATTTCTTCAATTACCCAATTATGGGAATAACCTATTTGGAAAAGGACCCTGTTGCTTGGGCCAAACCAAAGGATAACGCATAAATGAGCCAACTTTAGCACAAGGAGGCCTGTACAAGTGCTGTACAGGTCCTTCTAAAAAAATTAGCATATTGTGATAAAGTTCATTATTTTCTGTAATGTACTGATAAACATTAGACTTTCATATATTTTAGATTCATTACACACCAACTGAAGTAGTTCAAGCCTTTTATTGTTTTAATATTGATGATTTTGGCATACAGCTCATGAAAACCCCAAATTCCTATCTAAAAAAATTAGCATATCATGAAAAGGTTCTCTAAACGAGCTATTAACCTAATCATCTGAATCAACTAATTAACTCGAAACACCTGCAAAAGATTCCTGAGGCTTTTAAAAACTCCCAGCCTGGTTCATTACTCAAAACCGCAATCATGGGTAAGACTGCCGACCTGACTGCTGTCCAGAAGGCCATCATTGACACCCTCAAGCAAGAGGGTAAGACACAGAAAGAAATTTCTGAACGAATAGGCTGTTCCCAGAGTGCTGTATCAAGGCACCTCAGTGGGAAGTCTGTGGGAAGGAAAAAGTGTGGCAGAAAACGCTGCACAACGAGAAGAGGTGACCGGACCCTGAGGAAGATTGTGGAGAAGGACCGATTCCAGACCTTGGGGGACCTGCGGAAGCAGTGGACTGAGTCTGGAGTAGAAACATCCAGAGCCACCGTGTACAGGCGTGTGCAGGAAATGGGCTACAGGTGCCGCATTCCCCAGGTCAAGCCACTTTTGAACCAGAAACAGCGGCAGAAGCGCCTGACCTGGGCTACAGAAAAGCAGCACTGGACTGTTGCTCAGTGGTCCAAAGTACTTTTTTCGGATGAAAGCAAATTTTGCATGTCATTCGGAAATCAAGGTGCCAGAGTCTGGAGGAAGACTGGGGAGAGGGAAATGCCAAAATGCCTGAAGTCCAGTGTCAAGTACCCACAGTCAGTGATGGTCTGGGGTGCCATGTCAGCTGCTGGTGTTGGTCCACTGTGTTTTATCAAGGGCAGGGTCAATGCAGCTAGCTATCAGGAGATTTTGGAGCACTTCATGCTTCCATCTGCTGAAGAGCTTTATGGAGATGAAGATTTCATTTTTCAGCACGACCTGGCACCTGCTCACAGTGCCAAAACCACTGGTAAATGGTTTACTGACCATGGTATTACTGTGCTCAATTGGCCTGCCAACTCTCCTGACCTGAACCCCATAGAGAATCTGTGGGATATCGGGAAGAGAAAGTTGAGAGACGCAAGACCCAACACTCTGGATGAGCTTAAGGCCGCAATTGAAGCATCCTGGGCCTCCATAACACCTCAGCAGTGCCATAGGCTGAGTGCCTCCATGCCACGCCGCATTGAAGCAGTCATTTCTGCAAAAGGATTCCCGACCAAGTATTGAGTGCATAACTGAACATAATTATTTGAAGGTTGACTTTTTTTGTATTAAAAACACTTTTCTTTTATTGGTCGGATGAAATATGCTAATTTTTTGAGATAGGAAATTTGGGTTTTCATGATCTGTATGCCAAAATCATCAATATTAAAACAATAAAAGGCTTAAACTACTTCAGTTGGTGTGTAATGAATCTAAAATATATGAAAGTCTAATGTTTATCAGTACATTACAGAAAATAATGAACTTTATCACAATATGCTAATTTTTTTAGAAGGACCTGTATATACAGAGCTATCCCCTATGCCTACGAAGCATAGCTCCGTATATTTGACATCTGATGGAGCATGCCAATTATTGTTTATTGGTCGAGTACAGATTCTGACAGAAACAACCCATTGGATGAAATCTGAAGTGTATAAATGCCCTTCCACATGTATGGGTTATATGTTGTGGTTCTGTCCAAACTGGAGATTATTCACAGCCATAATATAACCATGTGTTTCAGGCTTTAATTATAACAAACCAACATTTATGCTTTTGTACACATTGTAAATACTAGGTGTTAAATAATAATCAATTGTTAAAGGGGTTGTCCGGGTTAAGAGCTGAACCCGGACATACCTCCATTTTCACCCAGGCAGCCCCAATGACTTGAGCATCAGAGCAGTTCATGCTCCGAAGCTCTCCTTTGCCCTGCGCTAAATCGCGCAGGGCAAAGGAATTTTTAGGAGTTCCGGTGATGTACCGGGGCTCTCCATGGGGCTGACAGGAAGCCCGGTGACGTCACCGGCACAGGATTGCTTTAGCGATGCCCTAGCCAGTAAAACTGCTAAAGCAGCGCTAAAGCACGCCCCTCAGAGCCGGCAACGTCACCAAACACACTGCGGGGCAGAAGTTTCCGCCCGGCAGTGTGTTATGATAAATAAAAGAGCCCATGCCCTGTTCAATCTAGCACAGGGCAAGGGAGTGCAGTATCAGGGGGCCTGCCTGGGTGAAAATAAGGTTATGTCCGGGTTCAGCTCTGAACCCAGACAAGCCCTTTAACTGAAGATAAAAGGGGTTCTCTGGACTTTTTGGATAATCTGGCCTCTCTTCTGTCTTGTGGAAGAAGTATAGTTTAGTTGGTACCCTGTATCACGCCACCGATGCTGCCGTCTCCTCTGCACTCACACAGGCTGCAGGCACTTCTGCTCAGGTCCCGACAGGATGTGTGCCCTTCTTTTCCTGTTCATCTGCATAATAGTAAATGCAGCTGAATAAGAAGACTCTGGAACACATCTGGTCAGGACCCAGGCAGAAGAGCTAGCAGCCTGTGTGAGTGCAGCAGAGTCGACGGCCTGATAGAAGGGGTAGGACTAACAAAACTATCCTTCTTGCACAGGAGAGAAGAGCAGATTTCCTAAAAAGCCCTGAGAAACCCATTAAGCCATACATAATTTTTGTATGGTATAAACATCTATTTATGGAATTTCATATCAAAGAATATGCAATCTTAAGCAATAAAACAGTATTGAAAGACTCTTACCTATAAGTCAGGCAAATTGCCAGCATAAGTACCAAAGCAAATGTCATGGTAGCAGCAATCACAGCCAACAGCTCTACACCTTCCCTGCCCCGTCTCTCCTGAAGACCCATAGTAGTCACCAAAGACTGGTTACGGTAAGACAAGAGGATTGCAAAGCCATGGCCACGGTTAGTAGTTGTAATTAGCTCCAAAATCACCTCGATCATCTCAACAGGAGACCCAAAGGTGAGACTTCTATTTATAGGAGAAATAGATCCACAAAACCGAGCAGAGTAAGTGACCAGGTCGGTGATATAGAGGACATCAAGTGGGCACATTTCCAGTACTGGAGGTGGTGTAGTGAAGGGGTCAGTTCCAATGCCTATTGATGGTGCACCTTCACTCACCTGTTCAAAGGGAACTGTTGCCATTTTATTTGTGACCGCTGGTAGAAGATGCATAGGGGTGTTGACTTCTTCAGTCAGGCTTTCATATTTCCCTGTAGCTGCAGATGGTGTGCTTGATATTTGACTGATAAAGTTCTGATCCGTTGTCAGATCTGTCACTGGTTTATTTCCTTTATCACTTGTTTCTGTGTACATCTGGTTGTTGGACTCATTTTGGTAACCCTCATTTTCTGCTGTCAGTCCTATTTCCAGATCGTTAGACAAATTATCCTTTGTATAATTGTCCTTTCTATCGCTCTTATATTCAGAGTGAGAGCTGAATTCGGAAAAGGCATAGCTGGTTGCAGATTCATCATTACCAGAGCTATCAAATACATCAAAATCCAGAGTTTCCAACACAACAGTGGAACCTGGGGGAACTAAGATCTGCCACAGACAGTGAGAGCCAGGGAGGTAGTTGTTGGGAAATCCTGGAGATAAAATAAGGTCTGTGCCTGAAGGGTTCAGTACAGCTCCACAATCATAATACACCTATAATAAAAATAGCATGGAACAATTAAAATTTTCAGAAGTCACATTTACAAGCGAAACACAATGTTTGGGTCAAAGTAATCAGATGGGCTAAGTGATGCATCAGGTAGATGTGGGGGCTTTTTAGCAAATGGTTCTTGGCAGCTATTACTGAAGGCCCCTTTAGACAGATGTTCACAAAAATTGCCCGATTGTGTGCGGAGGTGATGTACTCTGTATGGGGACGAGCGACCGCTACTGCCACTGTTCATCCACATATATCTATTCCTGTTTACACAGGGTTATTAGCTGCCAAGTAATGATGTAATGATGCTTTAATGTGCAGCAAAGGCACATTTACATTGGCCAGTTATTAGGAACAAACATTCATACCTGATAATCTGCCTCTCTAAAAGGGCCTTTAATCTATAGGTATTCAAATGTTTTCTCATATCTCTCTCTGCTTGTCGATTCTAAAACCCAGCGTTGGACTGAAGTCCCCAGAGGAAATGATTCCGAGGGCCCAGCCTCTGTGTATATAGGACTGTTTTACTAGGGGTTCATTATTGTCAGCGCTTCGGTGGGCCAGTCTTGGCCGATGTTCTAGTGGGCCAGTCCGAACCTGCTGGTATTTATCTATCTGCCACAAAGGGATGTTCAGCAACCAAGGAGAAGCCTGTGTAGCAAAGCTGTAACTGTTATAGGCCAATTTCACACAAGTGTATTCAGTCCAGGAAACGCACTCTGTGTGAAAGCTGTATTTCCCAGACTGAACACTAGTCCAATGTGAACGCACAGGATCATAATAATTTATGAAGCTGTGTGTTCCTGCCTGACCACAGATCTTCTATATTGTACTCACAAATTGCCATGAGTACAGTACAGAAGACCTGGCAGGCAGGAACACATAGCATCCTAAAGCATTATGACTAGGGATGAGCAAATCTACTTCGAAAGTTTCAATTCGCATAAAACTTTGCTTCAATACTGTACAGAGCGAGCGCTATGTACAGTATTAGAATGTATTGGGTCCTATGAGCCGAAGTTATTACTTCGCGAAGTCTCGCGAGACTTCGGTAATAACTTCATAAATTGATTTCTACTGCAAAAAACCTTGGAACCGAACAGTCTGCCCGATCCCCTGAAGATGTCAAGTTAAATTGGCGAAACATGTCGGGGGCAGAGTCCTGTAAAGCGTGTATTTTAGACAGTGTCAGCCTGTAGTGCATCTATGATAAGGAGCAAATAGTAAAGCAGTCAGATAGGGGACATTTAGGACCACAGTGTATTAGCAACTGTCAGCAATAGATAGGAGCGAGAGCGCACCAACTTCTGTGACGGACCACAGCCTTGTGGAATAACAGAGCTGGTAACAGCGAGCACCTGCAGGGGCAGCTAAATATAAAGCGGCCAAGCAGAGCAAATACATAAAATATCAGACAGTTAGCAGCACCTCCATTTGTACCCCAAGACGCTAAAACCACTATCTGTGAATTACAAAATACAAAGTCACCACACAGATAACAAGCTGAGCTGAGAATTTTAATTGTCAGTCTTCTGTGAAGCATTTTAATTATTCAATATAATAAATGTTACGTTTTATTTTAAACAAATTATTATTAGAGGGGACACTGTATGGGGCATTTTTACTACTGGGGGCACTGTAAGGGGCACTTTGGGGAGCTTTATCATTTTTTAAGGCACTACTGGCCATTACTGCTAGTTGTACTGTACTGGTACTGTGGTGGTGCATTATTATTAATTATTATTATTATTAGGCACAATATGGAGGGCACTACTACTAATACGGTGTTCTCAGGGAGCACTAACACTGTAGGACAGAACATCCACATTAGAAGAGATTACTTGATATAATAGGTATGTAATGCTGTATACTCCTAGATGGTTGGCATTGCTGACTGTAATGTTTATCAAGATAGGTGTTTAGCACTGGAGAGGAGGAAAGGGGAGGGGTTCACAAACATATTTCACATTCAACACACAGCAAGTCTGTTGTCTGTTTTAAGATGCCGGGCGGAATTTCAGTCCCAGTCCATCCCTGGTGCACACTCAGTAGTGTCATAAGTTCTGACAGCAATGGTGCTGAAGACACAGCGACTCTTGAAGTCAAATATACCAAAATGCAATCTCAAATGTAAGTATGAACAGAGCTTAAGAAGAAACACCCTTCTTTCCAAGCATATGCAAAACATAATACACAATATAATGCAAAAGTAATCAGCTAGAAGCAGAGCATAAGGCTAAGTCCACATCAGCGTTCAGCCTTTCCATTCTCCTGCTCCATTATAGGAGCAGGAGAACGGAAAGGACGGATTCGGCACATAACTGAGCCGAACAGAGCCTATGGACCCCATAGACTATAATGGGGTCCGTTAGGTTTCCGCTCAGGGGAAGATTTTTAAAGCGTAGACAAAAGTCGTGCGCACACAACAGGAGAATGGAAAGGCTGAACGCTGATGTGAACTCAGCCTTAATAGTGAGATTGAGATATGGAGGCGATTCAGATCACTGCAGAAAATTCTTCTTTCATCTAATAAAAACAACTCTCCTTGGCAAAACTGAAAACAAAATCTCCAACTGCTTTCAAAGACATCTGGTTAATATGTACAATATGGAAAGCATCTTTAAAAAGATATATTGCCACTTATCTGCAAATGGAAAATTGGCTCCACTACAGAGAAATTATCTAAGACCCTAACATATTACCCTAGATAAAACTATTCCCACTGAGTTGTAATGAAACCAAACATGCAATGTGCAAGACACAAGCCCGCATGAGGCTGTAATAACTGGATATGTATAAATGGAAAAAGGACTTAACAGAATAACCAAACTATTTTAGTGAAGCAGGAGTGTTCTGCCCAGCTGGGTTAGAAAATGATTCTAGTTCATTCTGCCAGAGTCTTGGTATTTCTCAAGTGGTTAGTGTGGTTATAGCACAATCTAGCAGTGTTAAGTTGTATTACACTTTGTTTTTCTGTTACAAAGACTACTGCATTGTGGGTGGTGCACTGCATTGTGGAGTGAAAAGCATCCTGGCAAAGAGAAGTCTCCAGGACACATCACCATCCTTGTATATGCATATCTGGTGAGAGATCTACCTTTGTTTCAGGGACATGATGTTATGCAGAGCTGTTCAGCTAATTGTAATTGTTCCTCAGGGAGTTGTTACTACTGTTAGCTAGACATGTAATCTTATGTACAGACAGCCATTTTACCATGTGCTTTCAACGTTAATGCAAATCTTATAGTACATGCTATGCTTAATACTTATGCCCTTTGTATTCTTGTAGTTTTACCAGACTTGTACAATCTCTCACTCACGCGCACCGCGCAGAGTGTACAACCTGTTGACAAATAAACAAGTTAGACTACAAAGAGCAGTCCTCTTATTGGGTAGACAGGAAGGATTTATGCGGCTAAATGTCAGACTGCACACTGTGTGAACGTGTATGCAGACAGAACAAGGAGTGCCTTCACATGTGGCAGATTTTGTTGCAGAAAGTTTTGCAACTAAAAAAACATTTCTATCCATCTGAATGATTTTCAGGCACAGAAATGTCTGCAACAAAATCTGCTGCATGTGAAAGCACTCTAACCTATACATTTACTTTCTGCCCTTCACTGAAAGTTGTAATACAGTACACCTCTGTATTCCTATGCAGCTTCCCGACCAATTGATCACTGGTGTCTAGCTAATGAAATCTAGCACGATCAGCTATTCCTCCTGAAGAAGATGCTAGAACCTGCACATTTTTCATACTCTGGGGGGGAATTTACCAAACTAGTATAAAGGCTGCCCATAGCAACCAATCAGATTCCTGCTTTAATTTTTCTAAGTTTCTTTGGAAAATGAAAGGTGGAATCTGATTTGTTGCTATAGGCAACTAAGCCAGTTTTCCTTTACAACTGTGCTGATAAATCTCCCTCACTAACTGCAGAGCAGTAAAACGTACAGTACAAATGACAGTGCCCATACTTGGTTGTCTCATTCACTGCTGAGGAGTCACAGGAGTGGTGATGTAAGAACTGTAGGGAGATATAACATAGCTACAGTATAAGAGGACTAGCAATCAAAATAATATTGAAAAATTCTAATCCTGCTCATGATTCCTTGCCGTTAACTCAATTTTTGGGGTCTTGGAAAACCCCATTTAATAACTTTGGCCATCCATGGTATCAATATATCAAAGGAGTTCATACACTACTCAGCCAAATATCCATAACTTTGTTTCAGGTGAAGTTTATGGAAAACTTAAAAAGTTCACTCTACAGTGATATTACATTATGAAAGTAGGGCATTTAAGTAGAAGCATGCAATGGTGATTTCCTTATCTCAAACAATGTATTGAAACAAAAGGCAACAACAGTGGTGGGTATACCCACACAAAAATGTCAATATCTCAATAACTTGTCATGTGGCCTTGAGCATCAATTACAGCTCGACAAAGATGTCTCATGCTGTTTACAAGTCGACTTATTGTCTGCTGAGGCATGGCATTCCACTCTTTTTGAAGGGCGGCCCTCAGGACATTGAGATTCTGGGGTACAGAGTTACGAGCCTATACACGGCGACTCAGCTGGTCCCATAGGTTTTCAGTGGGATTCAGGTCTGAGGAAAAAGTGCAGGCCACTCTATTTGAGGTACCCCAGTCTGCAGCAGCTGCAACCTCGATGAGCTGGCGCTTTGTCGTCTATGAAGATGAAATTAGGCCTGTGTTGTTCATGCAGAGGCACAATGACTGGATTAATGATGTTATTCAAGTAGTATGGGCTTGTCACTGCACCATTCACAAAGTGTAGGACAGTTCTGAATTGACTAGACACACCTGCCCAAACTGTAACACCACCACCACCAAAGGCTCATCTGGAGACAACAGTGGCTGATGCTTAGCGCTCTCCTTGACGTCTTCAACATCATTGGCGGCCATCATTTCAGCTTAGTGCAAATTGACTTTCATCAGGGAACAGCACTGAGGCCTGTAAACTGTGTATTTTAGACAGTGTCAGCCTGTAGTGCATCTATGATAAGGAGCAAATAGTAAAGCAGTCAGATAGGGGACATTTAGGACCACAGTGTATTAGCAACTGTCAGCAATAAATAGGAGCGAGAGCGCACCAACTTCTGTGACGGACCACAGCCTTGTGGAATAACAGAGCTGGTAACAGCGAGCACCTGCAGGGGCCGCTAAATATAAAGCAGCCAAGCAGAGCAAATACATAAAATATCAGACAGTTAGCAGCACCTCCATTTGTACCCCAAGACGTTAAAACCACTATCTGTGAATTACAAAATACAAAGTCACCACACAGATAACAAGCTGAGCTGATAATTTTAATTGTCAGTCTTGTGTGAAGCATTTTAATTATTCAATATAATAAATGTTACGTTTTATTTTAAACAAATTATTATTAGAGGGGACACTGTATGGGGCGTTTTGATTTTGCTGAGGTTTTGTGTCCAGTCACAAAACAGAATGCGGATAGAACGGAAGACATCCTGAACGGATATCTCTCCATTCCGAATTCATGAGGACTAAACTGAAATCTTTTTTTTCCCCCAATATTGAGATCCTCGGCCGCATCTCAATACCAGACAACAACAATGCAAGTGTGAAAGTAGCCTTAGAGGCCTATGTTCTTTAAGTCATTGTGGGGGAGAAATTCAGAAATTTAGCCAGGTTCAGTACTCATACCATTAGGACAACTAGTCATAAAAATAGGTCCTGTTATTAATGGAGACTTCTATCAACTGAATCATGAAAAGCTGGGCAATAAAGCATTTCTCAAAAGCCAGAAGGCACAATGTAATATGTATAATATAGTATATTATCTTAATACAGCCTATTGATATGGTGAGCCAACTGACCTAAATGCAACACAGATGTGCTGGTCTGGACAAAGTATGGACTGTGCATGGTAATTTGTGCTGCCATTTTAAAACAGAGGTCTCTTGTATTCTGTGCACATCAAAGCTATTGGAATTTAGGCAGAATTCAATGGTGGAAAATCCAGAGGTCAGCAGCCTCCCTATTTACTCCCACAGAGGTCTTATTTCCCCAATCGTGTCTATGTGTTGCATTATCTGCTCTGAAGGGTTCTATCAAAAGCCGTTGTCTGTTCAGAGCAATGTCCTCCAATGGTTATTATCGTTATCACCTTTAGCTCAGGAAAAGTCATCACGCTTTCACAATAGCTATTGTTTTGCCACCCGCATTTTCCTGAATCTGCTGTGCGAACTCTAATGTGTAGATTCCCAGCGGCACAATTTATTGGAACCAGCCTGTTGCATATTTCACTAATTAATAACAAGTAGAAATTGTCTACTAATTAGACAACATTCTTTCCTAATTGCGCACTAAATGTACGCATTTTTAGGAGAAAAATAGTTTTCATTTAAAAAAAAAAAAAAAAAAAATGTTGGAATTCCCTGTCCCAATTCCTCAGAGGTGGTAGCCAGTCTAAATTAGGACTCAGCGTTTTATTTTTTTTAGCAGCCATGAATTTATAGCGGGTATATTAGACCAGAATTTTCTTATTACCCCCTTAAAGGGGTTCTCTGGGATTTAATAAAATTACTGAAAAGACCTAAATATTACTTTATTAGAAATACATTTCCAAATACCTCAGATTGGCTCATTTTGTCTAACCCTTTCTATCCCAGAGGTTTTTTTGTTTTTACGTTTTCATTTTGCACTCCCTGCCTTCCCAGAGCCATAACTTTTTTATTTGTCTGTTCACCTAGCCATATGAGGGCTTCTTTTTTGCAGGACAAGTTGTACTTTCCAACACTACCATTTAATATTGCATATGACCATACCACAGTCCACCACAGTTTTACAGGTTTTTTATTTACGACGTTTAATGTTAGATAAAACTGACCAGGACTTCCGGTTCCGGCGCCAACATGGCAAGTCGTGCTGAGTGAAGCTCCGCTACAGCCCGCGTTTAGCAAATCTGACTCCTCAACATACCGGACTGGACAAAGTTCAAGGTCTGGACCTACCGCATGCTGAACACTCCAAGTCTCATATGGACCGATTTCTGGTTACGATGGGGAGCAGGAACAAACAGAAGGGACCACTGAAGGTTACCAGATCTCAGTCAGTGGCGCAAAACATGCCGGATCTTACCGCTCACAAGGCCATAACAGAGGCGCCGCAGAGGCTGCAGGAGAGTTGGATCAAAATGAAGAGCTCACTGTGAACTACAAGCAGTTAGCTCTAGAAGTGGCGGCACGTATCTTCCCGGATTTGCAAGAGTCCTTATCCACCACAGTGTCAGCCTCCCTGACGCAGATCCATCAAGACCTGGCTGAACATGGTCGCCGCCTTACTGAAGCAGAAGGGAGGATTACAGCGATAGAAGATCAGAGCCACTACCGTTCTGATTACTCCAGACTCCAACAAGAGAATAAAATAATCTTGCAGAAATTGGAGGACCTGGAGAATCGCTCACGGAGAAATAACTTGAGGTTAGTGGGTATAGCCGAAACAGTGCCTCTGTACGAGCTGGTGAAGTTATGTGAGCAAGAACTTCCTAAGGCACTGAACCTACCTGCCCACTGCAAAGTGGAGAGGGCCCATAGAATCGGCCAGGCACCGTTACCGACGGGGAGACAGAGTCGTGAAGCGGCAGCACAAGCGGCTCTAAATCAAAGACCAAGGCAGGTGATAGTGCGCTACCTCGATTATTCAGAAAAAGCGGCTATACTTAGGGCCTACAAAAATAATAAAGACACTCCTGATATTAAGGGGTTCGAAAGCTCTCCTATTTGAAGATTTCTCAGCGGAAGTCACCAGGAGACAGCGAGAATTCTCTTCGATCTGTTCGGATCTTTATAAGGCTCAAGTGAAGTTCGATTGTGATATAGAAAGAATGGGCACTCTTATAGCTGGACCACAAAGTTAGTCAAGCGACATACTTTAAGTCGCTTATTTTTTAAGTGGTTCCAGCTATCCATCATTGAATCGGAGGGAGCTCTGTCCTAATTGGGTACGTCAAATAGTAGATAGGTAAATAGAGGAAAGGACGGCTCACCTCTGGTACAAGATGGCAAGGTGCACCAATCAGATGTCGTACCCGACCACCAAAAGGACAATTGTGATATAGAAAGAATGGTCCAGCTATAAGAGTGCCCATTCTTTCTAAATCACAATTGTCCTTTTGGTGGTCAGGGTACGACATCTGATTGGTGCACCTTGCCATCTTGTACCAGAGGTGAGCCGTCCTTTCCTCTATTTACCTATCAAGTGAAGTTCGCCCCGATTTACCCTGCGACCCTGAGAGTCCACAATGACGACGGATCCATTGATACTTACCATGATCCACAGGAGGCTAGAAGAGCTCTACAACATATTCTTCGCGCTGAAGGAGATCGCTCGCCACGTAATGACAACAATAGGGGACGCTCATTTCAATGAGAAACAGGTCAGTGCATGACTAGAAAAGGTTATGCCTTAAATGACTTTCTCAAGGTTGGTGATACGGGTACCACCGGATTATATGCCCGGCAGTGTTTGATCGAATTGGGTCTGGACACACTCCGGAACTGAAGCGTTTGAGTTATGAGTATGACCCGTTATCTGGCATACCCAAATTATTTGCCACGATCACTGTACTGGGGAGAAGGTTCTTTGGGTTCTCATCTCAGGTACAGAGGTCGTTACTTAACAAAGGGAAGCGGGTCATTATAGAAAGTATCCACTATAGACCACAACAATGATCAGAATTATCACATGGAATGTGAAGGGGTTAAAGTCACCGCACAAGAGGATAATGGTCCTACGTCATTTGAGACGACTACGCGCAGATGTTGCTTTACTCCAGGAGACTCACCTGTTGAAAGCTGATTTTCAATGGATGCAGCGTCTGTGGGTAGGTCAGGTCATTGGCTCACCGGCGGATGGCTCTGGGGGAAGGGTGTTGCTTTTCATACATAGGCGTTTACAGTGTAAAAATCATAGATAGCAAAGAAGATAACAAAGGCAGACTACTCCACGCCAGTCTGCAATTAGCAACGGAGACATTGAGTATTTATAACGTCTATGGCCCAAATGAGAACACCACCACCTTTTTTGAGACCCGGCGTAGTATGGTCATGCAGGATTCTACACCGCTCTGAGTGATAGCGGGAGACATGAACACGGTTATGTCCTTTTCAGAAGATAGGCGCAGTAACTCAAGCCAGCAACCTAAACCTAGACGTAGGGACCTGATATTGGGTAAAGTGACAGCTGATTTATGTATGTATGATGTTTGCAGAGCCACCCATCCAGAAGATAGGGAATTCACCCATTTCTCCCAACCCCATAATTCTTGGTCGCGTATTGACTATTTTTTGGTCACTGAGCCACTCCTACAACGCACAACTTCAACGGAAATAGGAGACCTAGTAATTTCAGATCACTCTCCAGTGATCATGGAAATTGCGGATTCCATTCCCAGAGGAAGTGATTTTCTCAGGAGGTTTCCCTCAGATCTAACTTCTAATGAAAACTTTCTGGAAATGCTGAATCATTGGTGGATGGAGTATTGGAGTGAAAACTCCCCCACCAGTGACTCCCAGTTGGTTTGGAGAGCAGGGAAAGCAGTACTAAGGGGTAAGATAATGGCATATATTGCCAATTGGAAGAAAAAAGTAAATGGGAAATTGAGAGAGCTTACAGAGGTACTCAGGAAAGTTTACACACAGCATCTGCCATGTCCTTCCATATCTTCCAAATCACTCTGGTTGGAGGCTAAGGAGGCCCATGATAGTTGGCTTAGGAAGAGAGAGGAATTAGAGGGGAAAAGAAGGGAGGCGAAATACTATAAATATGGCAACAAACCAGGAAGACTCCTAGCGTCTTTAGCGAGAGGGTTAAAACCCACTACTCACATAGCGGCAGTGAGGGACAAAGATGTTTTTTTGCTGACAAAACCCAAACAGATAGTTGATACCTTTACAAGATTCAACTCTGAGCTATATACGTCCACTATGAGTCCGGAAATCCAGGGAAAGTTATGGCTGGCTAGTCTGTCTCTGCTGGTGGTATCTCAGGAAGAATTAGAGATCCTAAATAATCCTATAACGGCAGAAGAAGTCCAAAAAGTCATTGGTGATTTGAGTAACGGGAAAGCGCCAGGACCTGACTGCTTTACTAACGAATTTTATAAGGCGCTGAACCTTCAGATTGCTCCAGTTCTTGCAGGACTGTATAATAAAATCTTGCAAGGACAAGAGATACCTCAGGATATGAATACGGCCTACATAAAAGTTCTTCCGTAGGAAGGCAAAGACTGTACTTTGCCTTCATCCTATCTCCAAGATACTGGCAGATAGATTGGCCACTTTTCTACCTAGGCTTATTTCTCCACATCAAGTGGGTTTTATTCAGGGTAGATCAGCGGTCTATAACATCCGCAAGGTTCTGGCAATACTTGACGACGTCAAGCTTAATCCGCATCTTCATCCATCTCCAGCTTTACTCGCCATTGACGCGGAAAAAGCATTTGATAATGTAAGCTGGAGGTGGTTGAATGAGGTACTGGATACGATGGGGTTTAGTGGTTCTTTTAGAACATACATAGATAAGTTATATAGCTCCCCAATAGCTAGGATATCGATTCCGGGGTTTCTGTCGGAACAGTTTGTTCTTCAAAAGGGAACTAGGCAAGGCTGCCCGCTTTCATCCTTGTTATTTAATATTGCTTTAGAGCCATTGTCTAGAGCGATCATTCAGGATCATTCTATTAGAGGTATCAATATCAAATCCCAGACTCTTAAACATGCGCTATTTGCAGATGATCTTTTATTGTTTTTATCGCATCCCCAAACTGATTTTCCTGTACTCTTTAAACTATTAGAAGAATTTGGCCAATTATCGGGTTTTAAAGTCAACAGATCCAAATGTGAATTACTAAATTTGTCCCCGTCCCATGACCTGAGATCTGATATGTTGCAAGATATATCAGTTGAGGTGACTAACAAGATTATTAAATACCTAGGTATAAAAATTGGTAAGACTCCGGATACACTATATACTCTTAACTATCCCCCTTTATTTAAAAAAATCATTGCAGAACTTAATTCCTGGTTGAATTTGCCCATTTCGATGCTTGGTAGGTGCTCGTTGATAAAAATGATGAGTTTTAGCAAACTATTGTGTCCTATGCAGACTCTACCGATTCTCCTGAAACACAAAAGATGTTCAGAGCCTACAAAAAGGTTTTTAGGGAATTTGTATGGAAATCTAAGAGGAGTAGAATAGCTATGAGGATATTGACTAGGCAAAAAGGAGAGAGGTGGGGTGGGATTTCCCGACATTCGAAAATACAATCTGGCTAGTCTAGAAAGTTATGGGAGTTATAAATAAATTTAAAAAAATGTGTAATAAAAAAGAAGAAAAAGACTGGAGGAAAAGGATAACCTTTGTCATGTATGTTTCTATACACACAATGGTGGAAACTGGATTATGCTGAAACATGCCTGTAATCATAATGTGCGAGATATATGTCCTTTTCGCCAGTCTGATGTTTATACCTATGCTTTTCAAGAGAAGTTTAAAAAAAATAAAAATAAATGACCAGTACTTTTATTATACAGGTCAGTATGAATCCGGCTATACCTTATATGTATAGTTTTTATTGCGTTTTGATAATGATAAAATAATAAAGTGGGGAAAAAAAATCTGTTATTTTTTCGTCGCCATATTTTGACCCCTATAACTTAATTAGGTGTACGGAGCTGTGTGGGGCTCATTTTCAGAACTTTTAATTGATACCATTCTGGGGTGTGCATGACTTTTTATTTTTTTTATAGAAAATGAAGCGACCAAAAATGGCGTTAGCCATACGCCGTCCGGCCAGCTCGTTGCAGTGCATTCATAGTGAGTACAGAGGCTGGTGATTTTATCAATAGGAGTTTCAATAGGAGAGGGATTGTTTCAGCAGTAAAGAAAGACTTAGCATACAAAGACAGTTATGTGCGCGGTTTAGGACACATGAGGGGACATTAATAAAGTAATGCTGTGACACATAGGGCATTGAGGGGGCCCAGCATAATATGCTATATGTGTGTCATTCACATATATAGCATCCTATGCTGGCCCCCCTCATGGCTCTGTCATAGCACACATCCCCCATAACAGTGCATCATCCACAGATCCCCTCCATAACAGTGCATCATCCACAGATCCCCTCCATAACAGTGCATCAGCCACAGATCTCCTCCATAACAGTGCGTCAGCCACAGATCTCCTCCATAACAGTGCAAATAGACCTCTAGCACAATTCCCTTAAAATATTGCATCGTATATCATTATAGCAATTTTTAGGGCCCTAATCGCAATCGCACAAAATTCCCATATCATGCAGCCCTAGCATAAAACTTTTTTTTTAAATACTATATGGAGCAAGCGCTCCCTACAGTATTAAAATGTATTGGCTTTGATGAGCTGAAGTTATTTCTTCGCGAAGTCTAGCCACTTGAAACCGAACCAGAGTTTGGGAAATGTTTTTTTGACAGTATACTTCGCAAAGTAATAACTTCGGCTCATCAAAGCCAATACATTTTAATACTGTACGGAGCGCTTGCTCCATACAATATTGAAGCAAAGTTTTATGTGAATCGACTTCAGATGTTTCATCCAAAGTAGATTCGCTTATACCTACTTATAACCCTGTACAAATGTCAATGCATTAAACACAGCAATACATTGCATCCATAATTGGCTTTTAAATGTAACAGGTCTATTCAAAATGGAGAAAAACTATCCACTATTTACATAGGCTACTTTCACACTAGCGTTAATATTTTCCGGTATTGATATCCGTCACAGGGTCTCAAAATCAGAAAAAAACGGTTCAGTTTTGTCCTCATTCATTGTCAATGGGGACAAAACGTAAGCGAGTGGAACGGAATGCTCCAAAATGCATTCTGTTCCGTTCTCATACCGGAGAGCAAACCGCAGCATACTGCAGTTTGCTTTCTGTCCTGGGATGCGTAGCAAAACGGATCCGTCATGACCCACAATGCAAGTTAACGGGGCCGAATTTGTTTTCTCTGACACAATAGAAGATGGATCCATCCCCTATTGACTTTCAATGGAGTTCATAATGGATCTGTTTTGGGTATGTTACAGATCGGGCTGCAGTAAACGATTATTTTAGTAATCGAGTATTCTATCGATTTATTTTTATGATTAATCGAATAATCTAATAAGAAAAAATTAATTAATAGACTGTTTTCCTTTATAAAAACTCATCAAGCCCCCTGCCATCAGTCCCCAACACCCTTCATTCCCCCCTCTGTGATTAGCCCAAGTGCATCCGTCCCCCCCCAGTGCCATCAGCTCCACTATCCCCCAGTGCCTTCAGCGCTCCCCCCTAAGAGCCAGTCCGAGTGATTAACCAGGCGGCAGCAGTCCAGAGTGCCCAGGACAGCAGGAGGCAAGTCATCCAGCCATAGAGCATGACTCTGTGAAATATATTACAGAGACGAAGCAGTGACCCCCCACTGACATGTGTCAGTCTTTACTGTAGTTCCGGCATTCTGTTCATGAAGGAACTCTCTCTCATGTTCAGTCACAATCCGCCTGTGATGAGGACTTCACCCCCGAGCACTAATTTATGGGGGGCTCCCTATAGTAGTTTCCATTCCTATTATTGCTGAGCCTGCAGCTCACACCACGGTGTTTTCTACATACGCCCCCTCCATGCTGACTGTGCCCTTCTCCAGACTCTTCAGCTTCCTGCTAATCATCCCATTGACTGCATAATATTAGGGCCGCTCGTTCGCAATACCGTCGCCCAGTCAGGATGCTTTTAATAGATTGTCTGTCTGGGCTCTGGAAGCCGTGAGCTCAGCAGTAATGAAGCTCGCAATTGCGCATTGCCTGCAGTCCCCTACCGCCTGGATCCTCCTTGCCCGCACAATGTCACCCCAGATCTCTGTAGTGTGCCCATGGCAGCGTCCCTACTCCTACTTTGCTGTTTATTGCAGTGAGCTTGTGGACATGGAGTGGCCAGTACTTACATTTCCTGTAGGGGCTCCGCTCCATAGCTCCTCCGTCTTCTTCTCCGTGTGCTGCACTGCCGTCCTGATGTCACACAGCGTCGGGTCATAGGGCGCGTATGCGTGCACTATGTCCTGACCATGTGTCAGGGCTGAAAGTGCAGCGCGGTGCGGGCTGGCGGGTGACCACAGAGCGTTAATTAATAGCAAGGGTTTCACTCCCGCTCCGTGGTCACATGACACAAATGATCCTTGATGCAACAAAATTGCATTGGGGATTTTTTGTGTTGAATTACTCTATTAAATTGAGTAATCGTTTCAGCTCTAGTTGCAGATAATACAACTGGACCTGTTCATATGGTTGTGCAGATGGTTGTATTATGAGTAACGGAAGCGTTTTTGCTGAGCCCTGCCAGAACCAGCAAAAGCGCTAGTGTGAAAGTAGCCTAAGTGCATCAATGTAACATCATATCATATAAAAATTGTCTGAAAAAGATCTAAATTTGTACATTGCTGTATTGACCAATTGTTTTAATTCAATAAAGGATATTATTAAGCTGAATCAATGCATACTTTGTTAAAAGGAGATTCCCATATGGGTATTTATGGCCCATTTTGGAAACTACACCTCTAAGGCCTCTTTCACATGAGCGTGACGGATTAGGTCCAGATGTGTTCAGGGTGCGTTCAGTGAAACTCGCACCATTTTGCAAGCAAGTTCAGCCAGTTTTGTCTGCAATTGCGTTTAGTTGTTTCCGCGTGTGTGCAATGCGTTTTTGATGCATTTTTTACGCATGTGACAGAAAACTGAATGTTTACAAATATCTCCTAGCAAACATCAGTGAAAAATGCACTCCATCCGCACTTGCTTCCAGATGCAATGCGTTTTTCACTAAAGCCACTTCTATGGGGCCAGGGCCGAGTGGAAAACTCAGAATATAGAACATGCTGCGTTTTTTACAGAACGCAGAACTGATGCATGGAATAAAAAAATGCTAATGTACACAGACCCATTGAAATGAATGGGTCAGGATTCAGTGCGGGTGCTATTGCATGCATTGCAGCTGCGCTGAAAACTCACTTGTGTGAAAGGGGCCTAAATGGAATTAAATAGGAGTGCACTGAGCATTTTGACCCCACAGGTGTTTCATAGAAGTTATTAGAATTGGGGAACGAAACTCAAAAATTACATGTTAAAAATAATATGTTGTTTTAACTCAAAATATTTCATTTTACAAGGGTCAACAGAGCACCCCAATTAAAGGGGTTGTAAGGGTTCAGAGCTGAACCCGGACATACCCTTATTTTCACCCAGGCAGACCCCTGAAGCTAGCATTGGATCATCTCATGCTTCAATGCTCTCCCTTGCCCTGCGCTAAATTGCGCAGGGCACAGGCTCTTTTGTTTATCATGACACACTGCCGGGTGGAAGCTTCCGCCCGGCAGTGTGTTCGGTGATATCACCGGCTCTGATGGGCGGGCTTTAGCGCTGCCCTAGCCGTTTTACTGGCTAGAGCAGTGCTAAATCCCGCCCTTCAGTGCCAATGACGTCACCGGGCTTCCTGGCAGCCCCATAGAGAGCCCAGTACGTCACCGGATCTCCCAAAAAATGCAAAGGAGAGCATTGGAGCATGAACTGCTCCGATGCTCAAGTCAGGGGGGCTTCCTGGGTGAAAATGGAGGAATGTCCGGGTTCAGCTCTGAAGCCGGACAACCCATTTAAGACATTTCTCCCAAGTATAGAAATAGCCCTTATGTGGTTGCAACCTGTTTGGGCACACTGCAGGGTTCAGAAGTAGCACTATTTGGCTACTGGGACGGTCTGACCTAGATAGCAGCCACAAACTGGGCGGTGGTCCTTACTAAGTGCACGGGACCTAAACTGGGTAATAGGGTAGTCAGACTAAGGCCCCATGCACACGGCCGTGTTTCATGGCCGTGGAACCGGGGCCTGGATCCCTCCTGAGAGCAGGAGCGCACGGCGTCACTGGTTGCTATGACGCCGTGTGCTCCCTGCTGCCGGCACAGTACAGTAATACACTGGTATAGATCTATACCAGTGTATTACTGTACTGTGCCGGCAGCAGGGAGCGCACGGCGTCATAGCAACCAGTGACGCCGTGCGCTCCTGCTCTCAGGAGGGATCCAGGCCGCGGTTCCACGGCCCGCACACGGCCGTGAAACATGCATGGGGCCTAACCGGGTCAAAACCTGAGAGTCACGTCATAGAACCAAAAGAGAGAGAGAGACAACATGCATAGTCAAAACCAGGAGATAAAATCAGAGGCAAAGTCAGCAGACAGAGGTGAGGTCAAACAGGCAACAGGTCAGAGATCCAGAATTCAGAGAGCATACAAGACCAACCACAGACAAGTGTAACAAGCAGTTGCCTTTTTAAATACCCCACCAACAGCTCCTTCCACCCAACTAGTTACATTGACACACTCCTATCATTGATCCAGCTGATGGTTTGACACGCCAATGGACATATCACAAGAAATAGGAAAGAGCTGAATGGTCATGTGACCATAGCCCAGAACAGAATATAGAAGAAATAAAGTTAAAATAAATGCATGACAAAATTATAGCTACCTTCATATATTATTATTTTAAAGTATGTTGATGCAAACTGGAAAAATCCTTTAACATGTGCCATTTTGATGCAGTTATTTAACTCCTTATGGACTGGGCTCATTTTCAACTTTTTTTTGCAAATCTGACCAGTGTCACTTTATGTGGTGATAACTTTAAAACGCTTTGACTTATCCAGGCCATTCTGAGATTGTTTTTTCGTCACATATTGTACTTCATGACACTGGACAAATGGAGTAAAAGAATAATCATTTTTATTTATAAAAAAAAATAAAAAAATTCCCACAATTTGGAAAAATTAGCAAATTTCCAAGTTTCAATTTCTCTACTTCTATAATACATAGTAATACCTACAAAAATAGTTATTACTTTACATTCCCCATATGTCTACTTCATGTTTGGATCATTTTGGTAATTACATTTTATTTTTTGGGGATGTTACAAGGCTTAGAAATTTAGAAGCAAATCTTGAAATTTTTCAGAAATTAAAAAAAAAAAAAAACAACACTTTTCAAGGACCAGTTCAGATCTGAAGTAACTTTGTGAGGCTTACATAATAGAAACCACCCAAAAATGACTACACCCCTCAAGGTATTAAAAACTGATTTTACAAACTTTGTTAACCCTTTAGGTGTTGCACAAGAATTAATGTAAAATAGGAGATACAATACTCAATATTTATAGCTCTGATTCTGTAGTTTACATGAAACACCCCATATGTGGTCGTAAACTGCTATAGGGGCACACGGCAGGGCGCAGAAGGAAAGGACTACCATACGGTTTTTGGAAGGCAGATTTTGCTGGACTGGTTTTTTGACACCATGTCCCATTTGAAGCCCCCCTGAAGCACCCCTAGAGTAGAAACTCCCAAAAAGTTACCCCATTTTAGAAACTACGGGATAGGGTGGCAGTTTTGTTAGTACTATTTTAGGGTACATATGATTTTTGGTTCCTCTATATTACACTTTTTGTGAGGCAAGGTAACAAGAAAATAGCTGTTTTGGCACCATTTAAATTTTTTGTTATTACAACATTCATCCGACAGGTTAGATCATGTGGTATTTTTATAGACCAGGTTGTCACGGACGCGGCGATACCTACAGTAATATGTATACTTTTTTTTATTTATGTAAGTTTTACACAATGATTTCATTTTTGAAAAAAAACAAACAAACATTGTTTTAGTGTTTCCATAGTCTGAGAGCCATAGTTTTTTCAGTTTTTGGGCGGTTATCTTGGGTAGGGTATGATTTTTGCGGGATGAGATGACAGTTTGATTGGCACTATTTTGGGGTGCATATGACTTTTTGATCGCTTGCTATTATACTTTTTGTGATGTAAGGTGACAAAAAATGGTTTATTTAGCAGTTTTTTTTTTTTTTTTATGGTGTTCACCTGAGGGGTTAGGTCACGTGATATGTTTATAGAGCTGGTCGATATGGATGCGGCGATACATAAATTTAAAAAAGTATACATATTAGGTAAGTTTTACACACTAATATCATTTTTGAAACAAAACAAATAAAAAAAATCATGTTTTAGTCTCTCCATATTCTGAGAGCTGGTCGATACAAAAGCGGCGATACCTAATATGTCCTAATTTGTCCTATTATTTTTTACCAATTTTTTTAACTTTATTTGGGGAAAATGACGTTTTGTTTATTTTTACTTAAAACTTAAAAAAAAAATTGGGGGGGGGGGGGGGGACTTTATTTTTTCACTTTATTTTTTGTCTTGTCCCACTTTGGGAATTCAACTTTTGGGGGTCTAATCCTTTACAATGCATTCCAATACTTCTGTACTTCTGTATTGGAATGCATTGGCTGTATGAGTAATACAGCGAGTATTACTCATACAGCTTCCGGCCTGTGAGATCCACGGGGCTGGATCTCACAGGCTCGTCACAGGAAGGCAGCGCCGATGCCTCAGGAAGGCATCGCAATGCCTTCCATGCCATCAGGTCCCCCCTACAGCCGCATGGGGACCCGATGGCGGCGCCGCCACACCAGGTAAAAGCCGCAAACCGCAGGTCTGAATTGACCTGCAGTTTGCGGCGATCGCCGACACGGGGGCGCGCAATGATTTGAGCAGGCACCTTGTTATGATCACCGCCCGCCGCACGGTACGCCCTGTGTCCGTAAGTACCAGAACATCAGGGCGTACCCTTACGCCCTGTGATCTTAAGAGGTTAAAGAGGACCAGTCACCACTCCTGACATACCTGTTTTAATAGTATTCACTACGTAATAACTATTCTGGAACATCTATTTGTGTACCTCTATGTTGTGCCATCCCTTTATTATTTCTTCTAGGGGTTATAAATGAATTGCTAGCAGTCTGCAGAAAGGGTACAGAGTGGCGGTAACCAGTTGGGGGGGTGTACCTGCACAGTCTGAAACCGGCAGCACTGATTGGATAGAGTGAGTCTGTGCAGGTCCACACCCCCAACTGGTTACCACCCCTCTGTACCCTTACTGCAGACTACTAGCAATGCTTTTAAAACTTTTAGTACAAATAAATAAGAAATGAAACGACAGAGTCATAAGAATAGATACTCCAGAATTGTTATTACATTGGGCATGCATGAAGCTATTAAAACAGGCAGGCCAGGAGCGATGACAGGTCCCCTTTAATGCTGGATTTTAACCCAAAACTAGTTGGCTAAAGTCATGTAACTTTCCTGTGCTGTATACCTATTCTCTTTATGAGCCACTCTTAATATTGGTTTAACCCCCCTAGCTGAAAACCCCTTAATGACCAGGCCACTTTTTACACTTCTGCACTACACTACTTTCACAGTTTATTGCTCGGTCATGCAACTTACCACCTTTTCTTCTCACTAATAGAGCTTTCATTTGGTGGTATTTCATTGCTGCTGACATTTTTACTTTTTTTGTTATTAATCGGAATTTAACGATTTTTTTTGCAAAAAAAAAGACATTTTTCACTTTCAGCTGTAAAATTTTGCAAAAAAACAACATCCATATATAAATTTTTCGCTAAATTTATTGTTCTACATGTCTTTGATAAAAAAAAATGTTTGGGCAAAAAAAAAAATGGTTTGGGTAAAAGTTATAGCGTTTACAAACTATGGTACAAAAATTTGAATTTCCGCTTTTTGAAGCAGCTCTGACTTTCTGAGCACCTGTCATGTTTCCTGAGGTTCTACAATGCCCAGACAGTAGAAAACCCCCACAAATGACCCCATTTTGGAAAGTAGACACCCTAAGGTATTCGCTGATGAGCATAGTGAGTTCATAGAATTTTTTTTTTTTTGTCACAAGTTAGCAGAAAATTAGGATTTTTTTTTATTTTTTTCTTACAAAGTCTCATATTCCACTAACTTGTGACAAAAAATAAAAACTTCCATGAACTCACTATGCCCATCACAAAATACCTTGGGGTGTCTTCTTTCCAAAATGGGGTCACTTGTGGGGTAGTTATACTGCGTTGGCATTTTAGGGGCCCATATGCGTGAGAAGTAGTTTGCAATCAAAATCTGTAAAAAAAAAAATGACCGCTGAAATCCGAAAGGTGCACTTTGGAATGTGGGTCCCTTTGCCCACCTAGGCTGCAAAAAAGTGTCACACATCTGGTATCGCCGTACTCAGGAGAAGTTGGGGAATGTGTTTTGGGGTGTCATTTTACATATACCCATGCTGGGTGAGAGAAATATCTTGGTCAAATGCCAACTTTGTATAAAAAATGGGAAAAGTTGTCTTTTGCCAAGATATTTCTCTGACCCAGCATGGTTATATGTAAAATGACACCCCAAAACACATTCCCCAACTTCTCCTGAGTACGGCGATACCACATGTGTGACACTTTTTTGCAGCCTAGATGCGCAAAGGTGCCCAAATTCCTTTTAGGAGGGCTTTTTAGACATTTGGATCCCAGACTTCTTCTCACACTTTAGGGCCCCTAAAAAGCCAGGGCAGTATAAATACCCCACATGTGACCCCACTTTGGAAAGAAGACACCCCAAGGTATTCAATGAGGGGCCTGGCGAGATCATAGAATTTTTTTTTGGGCATAAGTTTGCGGAATTTTTTTTTTATTTTTTTTTTCTCACAAAGTCTCACTTTCCGCTAACTTGGGACAAAAATTTCAATCTTTCATGGACTCAATATGCCCCTCAGCGAATACCTTGGGGTGTCTTCTTTCCAAAATGGGGTCAGTTGTGGGGTGTTTGTACTGCCCTGGCATTTGAGGGTCTCCGCAATCATTACATGTATGGCCAGCATTAGGAGTTTCTGCTATTCTCCTTATATTGAGCATACAGGTAATGAGATTTTTTTTTTCCGTTCAGCCTCTGGGCTGAAAGAAAAAAATGAACCGCACAGATTTCTTCATTCGCATCGATCAATGTGGATGAAAAAATCTCTGCCAAAAAAAAAAAGAAGGGGAAAAGCGTCTGCCAGGACATAGGAGCTCCGCCCAACATCCATACCCACTTAGCTTGTATGCCCTGGCAAACCAGATTTCTCCATTCACATCAATCGATGTGGATGAATAAATCATTGCCGGGATTTTATTTTATTTTTTATATACAAAGTGTTTGCCAAAGCATAGGAACACCGCCTCCTCCTCAGCTCATATGCCTCGGCAAACGTATCTTTTACTGCAGAGGAGAAATCTCTTCTTGCAGAGCCGCATACACCGACTTGTGTGTAATCTGACAGCAGTGCAATGCTTCTGTCAGAATGCACATCAGTGCTGCAGCTAGTCGATCGGTTGGTCCACCTGGAAGGTAAAAAACTTTTTGAACTGAACATTAACCTTTTTGCTTACTGGTGATTTTTTTACCTTTATAGTACAAACCTCTCCTTCCCCATGGGACAATGTGCAAAGCGCAAATCGCCCAAAGATGTGGCGAAGTGCGTTATGCACTTTGTCCCAGGTGAAAGGAGACGTTTGCAGCAGCTCTGTGTGAATGGGCCCTAATAGCCCTGTGTGCCTGTCCTGGTGAGATGTGATCCCTATGCTAGGTGTACCTGTGTGTGGTACCTCTGGAAACACTCCCCTAAGCATAGGGCAGGGTGGTCAGGGCAGTCAGGTCAGAATAGCGGGTGTCACGCCTTATTCCACTCCTGCTACAGACACGACATCTTTTTCGGGGTGACGGTTGGGTTGAGGTACCGGCAACGACATTGGGGAAATGTCGCTCGTGTAGACGGCTAACTACACTGGTGGATGAGGCCACGGAACCTCCTGGGTACAGGAGGTTCTCGATGATCTCTTCCTGAAATTTGAGGAAGGATCCTGTTCTCCCAGCCTTACTGTAGAGAACAAAACTATTATACAGAGCCGATTGAATCAAATATACAGACACCTTCTTATACCAGCGTCTGGTTCTGCGGGAAACTAAATACGGAGCCAACATCTGGTCATTGAAGTCCACCCCTCCCATGTGAAGGTTATAGTCGTGGACTGAGAGGGGCTTTTCAATGACACAGGTTGCTCACTCAATTTGTATTGTCGTGTCTGCGTGAATGGAGGAGAGCATGTAAACGTCACGCTTGTCTCTCCATTTCACTGCGAGCAGTTCTTCGTTACACAAGGCAGCCCTCTACCCCCTTGCAAGACGGGTGGTAACGAGCCGTTGGGGGAAGCCCGCGCGACTAGTTCGCGCGGTGCTACAGCAGCCAATCTGTTCTAGAAACAAATGCCTGAAGAGGGCCACACTTGTGTAGAAATTGTCCACATAAAGATGGTACCCCTTGCCGAATAAGGGTGACACCAAGTCCCAGACTGTCTTCCCACTGCTCCCCAGGTAGTCAGGGCAACCGACCGGCTCCAGGGTCTGATCTTTTCCCTCATAGACACGAAATTTGTGGTTATAGCCTGTGGCCCTTTCACAGAGCTTATACAATTTGACCCCATACCGGGCGCGCTTGCTTGGGATGTATTGTTTGAAGCCAAGGCGCCCGGTAAAATGTATTAGGGACTCGTCTACGCAGATGTTTTGCTCTGGGGTATACAAATCTGCAAATTTCTGGTTGAAATGGTCTATGAGGGGCCGAATTTTGTGGAGCCGATCAAAAGCTGGGTGGCCTCTGGGACGGGAGGTGGTGTTGTAGCTAAAGTGCAGGAAACGCAGGATGGCCTCAAAAACGTGCCCTGGACATAGCAGCAGAGAACATGGGCATGTGATGAATTGGGTTCGTGGACCAATATGACCGCAATTCATGCTTTTCGGTTAGACCCATGTTGAGGAGAAGGCCCAGAAAAGTTTTAATTTCGGAAACTTGGACTGGTTTCCACCGGAAAGGCTGGGCATAATAGCTTCCCGGGTTGGCGGTTATAAATTGTGTGGCATACCGGTTTGTTTCGGCCACGACTATGTCCAAGAGCTCCGCAGTCAAGAACAGCTCAAAATATCCCAGGGCCGAACCGATCTGAGCTGTCTCAACCCGAACTCCAGACTGGGGGCGGTGAAAGGGGGAACTACAGGTGCGGCTGAAGTTGGGGACTGCCACTCAGGGTTTGCCAGCACCTCAGGGATTCTAGGGGGTCTACGGGCCCATCTTTGCGGTGGCTGCGACGGGGTAACTAATGCACGTGCCACCGTACCAGCTTCAACTGCCCTTCTGGTGCTCGCCACTTCACCAGGTTGTAATCCGACAGCGCCAGCCCCACTCTGCTGCCCTTGAAGCGGATCCTGCGCAACCTGTGGTCTAGTGACACGGGGCCGGGTACGCCTGGTGCCATCAGGGACCTCAGCCTCCTCGTCCGAACTTTGGGTCAGACTGCCACTGCTTTCTACAGGTTCATATTCTGACCCGCTAGATTCATCAGATGAGGGTTCCCATTCCTCATCCGACTGGGTCAGAAGCCTGTAGGCCTCTTCAGAAGAATACCCCCTGTTTGACATTTGGGCAACTAAATTTAGGGGTATTCCCTGAGACTACCCAAGAAAAAAAGCAAGCCTGTCTTACAAATGGGAGGCTAGCGAAGTACCGGAGGCCGCTGCGGTTGATAAAAAAATATCAAAACTGATTTTTTTATCGCCGCAGCGCGTGTAAAGTGAATGTGCAGTGATCGGGAAAACACTGCGTTTTGGGTGGAGGGCTAACTAAAGTGACACTAATACTATTATAGATCTGACTGTGATCAGTTTTAATCACTTACAGATACTATAAAAGTACAAATGCTGATTAGCGATACGCTAATCAGCGAATAAGGGACTGCGGTGTGGTGGGCGCCAACTGATCCCTAAACTACCTAACCAAGGGGCCTAAACTATCCTAAAACCTAACGGTCAATACCAGTGAAAAAAAAAAGTGACAGTTTACACTGATCACTTTTTTCCTTTCACTAGTGATTGACAGGGGCGATCAAAGGGGTGATCAAAGGGTTAATTGGGGTGCAGGGGGTGATCTGGGGCTAGTGTGTGGCGTTTGGTGTACTCACTGTGAAGCCTGCTCCTCTGCTGGATCCAACCGACCAAAAGGACCAGCAGAGGAGCAGGGCAGCCATATAACAGATCATATTTACTAATATGATCCGTTATCTGGCTTTTGATTGGATTTTTTTTTTAAATGATCAGCTTGCCAGCCACGATCATTGGCTGGCAAGCTGATGACGCGACCCCCCCTTGAAGAAATGCCGGCCCGCATTGCGCATGCGCGGCCGGCTAAGCGCGTCATCTCGCGAGATGACGCATATATGCGTCAGTCTGCCTGCAGCTGCCGCCTCCGGACCGCGGATCTGCGTTAGGCGGTCCAGAGGCGGTTAAAATGCATTAAAAAACTGCATCAAAATGACACATTTGCCGCAATTTTCCAAAGACATAGCAAAACAGCATTTTTAACATGATTTCTGAAAATAGTGGCAAAAACCATAACAAGACAGCGGCATCTAATCCTGTTGAGTTGCTATCCTTTAGGGAAATAGAAATCACAGCTCTACTGTGTGAGGACCCCACCAAATTCCCTACACTTGAGCTTCCTGGATGTACTTATCCGAGTATGACACAGAGGAAAAAGGATGTAAGTGATATCTGCACTTCCTTTGTAATAATGACCTTTTGTATGTTTTAAAAACTTTAATATGTTATAGGGCCATATCAAAAGTATAGAATGGTGGGGGTTTGATAGCCGAGACCCCCATGATCTCTAGAACAAGGGGAAGAGAAGCATGCACTTAGCACTCTCTCTCTCTCTTCTGAGAGAGATGGGCCCATAGACTTTGTATTCCTGTTCCGCAGTGAGGAGAGCGAGTGCGCTAAGCATGCGCTTCTCTCCTCCCAATCTAAAGATTGTGGGGGTCTCAGCTCTCAGACCTCCGCCGATCTAAACTTCTGATATGTCCCTATAACATATCAAATTAGTCCAGTTAGACTTTGAAGTGCAGACCCTTTGCCAGCATCCATTATGCAACGATCAATCACTGATCCCAGATTTCTCTATTTTTCTCTGAAAAATAGATACTTTACTAGTATAATTATATCCATATGACACAGATATTATTGAACACTGTGTGTGGCAATCACAGTCAACCACATGTTCCTGCTTAAGGAGGGACTGTGGAATGTACAAGATCTAAAGAGTCTTCTATAGACATAGTGGGGGCACCAGGTCTCAGCAATATCAATTTAGAGACCATAAAACTTGCACACAGCAAGAACTAAAGATCTTCGATATTCTGTTTTTCAAATGTCCATTCGTCACACCGTGTCTTGCCGTTTTTGTATATATACATATATTACTTCTGTTTCTTCATACATTCTTGAAGTAAGCCTGCTGGCGATAGACTTCTATTATGAAGGAATGCAATGCGGAATGCCTCTTATAGGCTTCCATGGTGTTTGCCATCATAGAATTCCGTTATCGTCCGTGGTAACAGAATCTATTACGGAATTCTTAGATAACCCAAATGCTGAACTTGCAAATTGCAAGTTCGCTCAACACTACTCGCTGTGTTAAGAATTGAAATATGTGTTTTCAAGTTAATTTTTTGCCTTATTTACTTCTGTGTTATGTACCGGTAATAAATGTACATTTATTTAATGTTCAAAAATATTAATTTACATTGTACAACACGGTTCTATGGGTATGACCGTTATATCCAGTGTACTAAGGCTGCTCTGACTCCACACTGCTCTCCTCAATTTATATGTTGCTTCACGCAGTAAATATTCAGGTTTATTATGATGCCTTTAAAGGGGTTGTCTCATCATAGACAATGGGGGCATATCGCTAGGATATGCCCCCATTGTCTTATAGGTGCAGGTCCCACCACTGGGACCCGCACCTATATTGAGAACGGAGCCCCGAAAGGTGGTGGCTGGAGGACTCCAGTCCGGCCACCACCAAGCCGGCTCCCCATGGAAAATGAATGGAATGCAGTACGCCCTCCTTCACTTGCGGGGCTCCATTATCGATATAGGTGCGGGTCCCAGCCGTGGAACCCGAACCTATAAGACAATGGGGGCACAGCCTAGCGATATGCCCCCATTGTCCATGATGAGACAACCCCTTTAAGGGCTCATGCATACGACCGTATATATTTTGCGGTCCGCAAAAAATACTAATGGCGTACGTGTGCATTCCGTATCTTGTGGAACGAAACAGCTGGCCCCTAATAGTACATGCATACTATCCTTGTCCGTAATGCGGACAATAATAGGACATGCTCTATTTTTTTGCGGAACAAACATTCGGAAACAGAATGCACACGGAGTAACTTCCGTTTTTTTGGCCCATTGAAATGAATGGTTCAGCATATGGTCTGCAAAAAGGGAATGGACACGGATAGAAAATACGTTTGTGTGCATGAGCCCTAATACTATTGGATTATATAACACAGCCATAACTCTGTCATTGTGGAATGTATTTCTTTATTGATAATATGCTAATATTGAATTTTTCAATGTCCTCTTCTTAAAAATAAAATAAAAAAAATGGATTAAACTTATGACGGATTCAACGTGTTTCAGTTTGTTTTCTCCACTCTTAGGGCCCTTGCACACGACGGTATGCCCTCCGAGACATACGTACTATCAGCAGGCCAAATATCTCGGAGCGGCATTGATCGTGCGCACGGGAGCACACAGCATCATAGATTACAACGATGCTGTGCACGTCGGCCGCCCACGGGGCTATTGTCCCGCACCAATATGACCTTATGAGTGCAGGACAATAGTCCCGCGGGTGGCCCGAAGTGCACAGGATCATTGTAATCTATGATGTGGTGTACTCCCCTGCGCACGATCGATGCTGCTCCTGGAAAAATGGCCCACTCAAGGACCATATGTCTTGGAGGGCATACGATCATGTGCAAGAGCCCATATACAAAGCCTGTATACTTATTTCATGTTGGCTATATAGTGCATTGCTCTGCACACAGCTGATGTGAGTATATCACTCCTGTCAGTACTTTCTCCAGCCTGGCAAACTACTTCCCCTATCTCAGATGCACACTAAGGACGAATGCACACGGCCGTGGAACACGGACCTGAGCGGTTCCGTGGTATCCCGGCCTGGCATCCTGCTGACAGCAGGAGCGCACGGCATCATTGGTTGCTATGACGCCGTGCCCTTCATGCCGCCGTTGCACTACAGTAATACACTAGTCCGTGTGCATTCGGCCTAAGGCCAATTTCATCAGTAGATGATTAAAGGAGTTGTTCTCCCACAAAAAGTATGTATCACCTGGCTACAGGATAGGTGGTTAATATAGGATTTCTGGGAATCTGACTGAATGTAACAATCCTGAGAACGAGTCCCCAAAAACCTTCTCTCAGTCGAGCAGTAGCGTGCATGTTGACCCATAGCTCCATTCAACTATATGGAGCACTGTCTATGTTAAAGAGGACCTGTCAGCACTCCTGACATGTTTGTTTTAATAGCGTCATATACTCCATGTAATACCAATTCTGGAGCATCTATTCTTATGGCTCTATGTTGTGCCATCCCTTTATTATTTCTACTAGAAGTTATGAACGAATTGCGATTAGTCTTCAGTAAGGGTAGAGAGGGGCAGTAACCAGTTGGCGGGGTGTACCTGTACAGACTCACTCTATCCAATCAGTGCTGCCATTTTCAGACTGTGCAGGTACACGCCCCCAACTGGTTACCACCCCTCTGTACCCTTACTGAAGGCTAATAGCAACTTCTAGTAGAAATAATAGAGGAATGGCACAACATAGAGCCATAAGAATAGATGCTGGGAAATGCATGAAGCTATGAAAACAGACATATCAGGAGTGATGAAAGGTCCTCTTTAATCCCATAGAAGTCAATGGTGCGGTGGACCAAAATGTGTACTACCACTCCATTCAATCTCAGGAATACCCCATTTTTGGGATCACTGGGGGCCCAGCGGTAGGGCCATCCCTATACCCTTAGTAAATATAAAACAATATACACGAGATATATATAAAGAAAAAGTCAATCCTGAGTCCCAACAAGGACAAAAGTACTTGCGCTGCTGGTCCCGATAAGGTGTGGTAGGTAGTTCACACTGAGTAATCAAGGAATAGAGGTGTTGGAACCGCGCTGCTCGAGGCTATGTAGTCCGTTTTGTCAGTGGATATAGCAGGGCACCCGCGTCTCTCCTCTTCACCTAAAGTGGATCCAATCCTTCACAGACCGCCTCCTCTACAGGGTCAAGAAGATTACGCAAGATAGTGAAGTACCCTCTATTAAGTTGGTTTAAAAGGTTTTATTGTACTCACAAGAGTTTGCAGAAAATAGGCATAAAACACAAAAGAACCGTCACGAACGTGACGGTTCTTTTGTGTTTTATGCCTATTTTCTGCAAACTCTTGTGAGTACAATAAAACCTTTTAAACCAACTTAATAGAGGGTACTTCACTATCTTGCGTAATCTTCTTGACCCTGTAGAGGAGGCGGTCTGTGAAGGATTGGATCCACTTTAGGTGAAGAGGAGAGACGCGGGTGCCCTGCTATATCCACTGACAAAACGGACTACATAGCCTCGAGCAGCGCGGTTCCAACACCTCTATCCCTATACCCTTATTTGCTATCCTGTGGACAGGCAATGATTTGTGAATGTGGGACAACCTTTTCAGGATTTTCTTTGAGTGCTGTGGATGCTCTGATAACATTTCCTATATATAAATCACATAAAATATTCTAACAATGTGCCATGCCTTGTTAGGATGGCAAACACTTTTAATATTTAGGGATATATAACTGATTGAGCTGTGGGCTGTAAGACATCAACCATTCTGTGCCATTTACATGTGACTCCACAGTCCATATTTAGTTTACGGTGTAGCAGAAAGCTATACTTCTAGTGAACAGGGATGAGCATACTTGTGTTTCAAGTTCAGCGTCCGTGGTAGTGGAATCCATAATGGAATTCTTAGATAACCCGAACCTGGTACACCAAACTTGAAAACAGACGTTCACTCATCCCTACTACTGAACAGAAAGAAGTGTGGCAAAACAGGAGTTTTTAATATAAAAATGGAGGAAGGGTGAGTGTAGAAGGTAAAGGATGCAGTATCTACCTGTTACATTCCCCATAAATCCAGTGCTGCCCCCTATGTCTAGATACTAGGCCACAACAATGTCGTCACATCAAATACAAACAGTCAGTGAACCCACTCTTAAGGTCCATTCACACGTCCGTATGTGTTTTGTGGATCCACAAAACATGGACACCGGCAATGTGCGTTCCGCATTTTGCGGACCGCACATCACCGGCACTCCCATAGAAAATGCCTTTTCTTGTCCGCAATTGCGGACAAGAATATGACATGTTCTATTTTTTTCGGGATCGGAATTGCGGACCCGGAAGTGCAGATCAACAATTCCGAATGCGGGCAGCACATCGTCCTGCCCCATAGATATGAATGGGTCTGGAATTCCGTTCCGCAAAATGCGGAACGAAGTTGCGGACGAGTGAATGGACCCTTACTTTATCGGACAAGAATAGGACACGTTCTATTTTTTTGCGGAACGGAAGTGCGGATGCGGACAGCACATTCCGGCCCTATTGAAAATTAATGGGTCCGCACCTGTTCCACAAAATTGCAGAACGGATGCGGACCCATTTTGCGGACGTGTGAATGGACCCTAATACGTACTATTCTGTCACAATCATATTTTTTTTCTCATTTTCTTTTAAATAAAAGCAAGCAACAGAGCCAAAACACATACCGGTACATCATCATTTCTTTAAAAAAAAAAAACATTTTCCCCAGAGGTTAAAAAATCCCATTAGCTAAAAAAATATCTACAGACTTTATAGTCCTATACTGTACCTATATATACCTCCCATTTTACAGAATTCCATTTATTTTTATTTATTTTTTTACATACAAAAATTAAATCAATGCCCCATACTTATGAGAGCCAGTTTAAAGCTTGTATGTGCATGAGACTGTAAGGAAAGGTGACCGTATAAATGGGGTGGTTAAATTCTACACATCACAAGTACTACATACAATAGGAATATGGTTGTTTTGGTGGGAAGCACATGGCTTTCTGCAACAAACCTGCGGCGGCGTGTGAAGGCTCCCTGATTGAAAACACTGCTCCATGTGCAATCAAGGGCCGCTCTTCACTGGAAAACACTATAACGATCCTGCTCTTTACATATTGGCACATTTTACCTGCATCCTCCAGTAAGGAGGCCAGAATGATGGAACTATCAAGGATCTATACAGCTTTAAACAAGAATTATTTAGATTGGCTATTTCCAGTTATGAGAATATGTATATTTAATTGTGCCACCTCTGCTCTTCTAGCCAAGCAACGCACTTTTAATTAGATTGAGCTGCAGAATCAATGCAGCCCTGTGTCCTCAAATAACTGGACTGCATTCCAAAGGGGGGTGCACTTCTCTGGCTAAGGTAGGCGTGAAATTGATTAAGAGCAGCAGCTATAGGCAAGCAGGAGGAAGCGCTGGCTCAGGTTCCAAAGCACCATTTGATATACACAATGGAGGCTCAAGCACCAAACTCAGCCCTGTATACAGGTACAAAAGCGGCAATAACTGGTATGAGAGACACAAATAAATTCATAATAAAATAAAGACATTAAATAAATAAAATACTAAATAAAAATAATACATTTATACTTCTTTATTATAACTGTTCCTGGAAAAAACGCAGGTAACAGCTAATGGGACCAATATTTAAGAGAGTCATCCAGTTTTCCAAGATAAAGTAAGGGTCCACTTACACGTCCGCAACTTCGTTCCAGACCCATTAATTTCTATGGGGCAGCACGATGTGCTGCCCGGATCCGGAATTGTGGATCCGCACTTCCGGGTCCGCAATTCCGATCCCGAAAAAAATAGAACATGTCCTATTCTTGTCCGCAATTGCGGACAAGAAAAGGCATTTTCTATAAGAATGCCGGCGATGTGCCGCCGATGTCCGTGTTTTGCGGATCCACGGATCCGTGGATCTGCAAAACACACACGGACGTGTGAATGGAACCTTAAACTGAGTTTTACACTGCATTTTTATCACTTTTTTTTTTTTTTTTTTTATAACAGAGAAACACATTAATTTGGATCCTTACAGAACAGAGGTACAGCCAGATGATCTTGGTCCCTTCCTGATACAAACATTTTACTTGGATCCACCACCTAAGGCTACATGCACACGACCGTACGTGTTTTGCGGTCTGCAAAAATTTTTAGGAAACGGATGACATCCATATGCCATCTTTTTTTTTTTTTTTTTTGCAGATCCTTTGTAACAATGCCTAAAACGGACAAGAATAGGACATGTTCTATTTCGTTTTGCGGGGCTACGGAACAGACATACTGATGCAGACAGCACACGGTGTGCTGTCCGCATTTTTTGCGGACCCCTTGAAATGAATGAGTCTGCATACTATCCGCAAAAAAAACCGGAATGGAAACAAACAACGTTCGTGTGCATGTAGCATAACAGGTGATCTATATACAATATAAAACTATAATAGGTAAACTCCGTACATCCACACCACGCACACAAGTAGTGCCGCAGCAATGTACCAGGGAAGGGCCAGGTTGAAATTGCTACAGCTGGACCCCCTTTCACCTAGACTCCAGTCTGCTTCCATATTTGTAAGACTGGTCTACAGCTGCTCTATGTATGGCCAGATATTCCTACATTAGGAAATTGTCCCCGGCTATGGAAACTTTCAGTAACACTTAAGTGTGAAACATTCACCCACCCAAGCATTTCATGTAGTTTCTCCAGCTGGAAAATCACATGCCCTCACCACAAGTCCTGTCATCAGAAATGGATCTGGAGACACATTTTGGAACCGGCTGATGTTTCAGAAACTTTTCACATTAAACAATTTCACTACATGCTCTACACCCAAAGAGCAGCTGAGATAATGATAATGCATGATGTGATGTTACCTTGCAATCCCCTGGCTCTGTGATCCTCAGCAATAAGCTTGTCAGGAAGATCCATGCCAAAGGAGAGCTCCCCATATCTGGAGCTGCAGCTGTTTGTGATGTGAGGCTCTTAGATCTTGGCTTCCCCACTGTGGACCCCTCTCTGCCTCTGACTCAACCTTCCTCTCTGGTTTTCACTCCCTCCCCACATGGGTCAATTACCTGCTGTACTGGGATAACAACCGCTGCGCCCTCTGGTGGTCTCACACTGCATTACTACAAATAGTTTTCAATCGTTTTCAGTATAGTGGGCTCTTGTATCAAAAGTGTTGGGGGCTGGAAACTTCCCTAATTCGAATGAAGCATATACCTGCACCATATGTCCCATATTACATGTGCTATACATGCTATTGTCATAAGGGAATTTTTTTCTCCCATAATTTTAAGGATACATTAACCCTTTCAGTACCAAGCCACATCCCAGGCAGACTTTTGCAAATCTGACATGTGTCAGTTTATCTGGTTATAACTTTGGAACGCCTTTACTTATCCAAGCCATTCTGAGATTGTTTTCTCATGACACATTGTACTTCACGACAGTGGTATATTTCGATATATATTTTACCTTTATTTATGAAATAATAAAAAATTCACAATTGTTTTTAGAAAATTCACAATTTTCAAAATTTGAATTCCTCTACCTTTAAGACAAATAGTAATTAGATCATATTTTGAAATTCGTTCACACTTCGTTGGTTAAAGGTGAATTGCGTTATGGATTCCATTACCATGGACTATAACGCAATTCTATGACGGAATGCCTTTAAAGGCATTCCGTTGTGAATTCCGTCATAGAATTGCGTTATGGTCCGTGGTAACGGAATCCATAACGCAATTCACCTTTAACCAACAAAGTGTGAACGAATTTCATAAGCGGAAATTCGCTTATCTCTAATAGTAATACCTCATAAAATAGTTATCAATCAACATTCCTCATATGTCTGCTTTATGTTGGCAATATTTTGTAAATGTCATTTTATTTTTTTAGGACGTTAGAAGGCTTAGAATTTTAAAAGCAATTGTTCAAATTTTCAACAAAATTGCCAAAACCATTTTTTTAAGCACCGATTCAGTCATAAAGTAATTTTGAGGGGCTTACTTGCACCGGATATCAAAGCTTCCCTGGAAGCCACGGTCTCGTCGGCCCTGCAACAACTGCAGTCTGAGGTGGCGCACCATACCTCACAGATCGCCGATGTAGAGCAAAGGGTGGTATTAGTGGAGGAAGAACTGGAGAAGGCCCAGAGCAACATCAGATACCTCCTGCGCAATAACCAGTACCTGAGAGAGAAGATGGACGACTTGGAGAATCGATCCATGAGGAACAACCTGCGGATCATCGGCCTCCCAGAATCGATCCCTCCGAATCAGCTGGCGGACATTTGCGAGGTAGAGATCCCGCAAGCCCTGGGGCTGCGGGGCACTTGTACAGTGGAGAGAGCGCACCGATTGGGACCGCCGCTATCTGCAGGGACGCGATCCAACAACGCGAGGCCCAGAGCTGCGATAGTTAAATACTTGAACTATGCCGCCAAGGAGGCTATTTTGGCGAATTTCCGACGCAACGTGCGGCCCTTAACGATTCGGGGCAACAAGATCCTTCTATTCAGCGACTACTCAGCAGAAGTGGCGAAGCGCAGGAGGGAATTTTCGCAAGTATGCTCCGCTCTAGCTCGAAACAAGGTCAAGTTTGCCCTGCTGTACCCTGCAACCCTGAGGATTTTTCGTCAAGACGGGACGGTTGATACTTTCTTTTCACCTGGTGAAGCAACAGGGTGCTTGAATCAGATCCCTTGTTCTCCGATATCATACCGTCATCCTCCTAGCGATCTACATCCTCGGTCAGAGGTAGAGGAGCCAGTCAGAAGTCGGGGAGATCGGTGCGGATCCTAATTGAGCATGGACATCCCCGAGTACTGTCAGCGTCTGCTAGGTCGCCCTGGAGGGACACGTGAGACAACATTGGACTTATGGTTCATTCATGTTAATGTGTTAAATTCCTTGTTTATGCCGAGTATTATGGGCTGGTGAGCGGCGTATAGTAGGAGGTAGTTAATGATTCCGTTTGAAGTAGGTAGTGACAACTACTACACTGTAAGATGTGTGAAAAAAGCGAAGTCGACAAGTGATTCGTTTATGTGGGGTTGGGTAGGGGGGTATGGGTGGGGGGGAGGGGCGGAGAGGGGGGTAAACACCAATTTTGATGGGGTTGGAGTGCTGCTGCCTTGGTGCCAATATGCCGTTTTGACCTGTTCCTGATGGTTTCTCCTGCAGCCTGCAGAGAACGCGAACACAGAGTAATTATTATGCGAGTAGCCACATGGAACGTTAAGGGCCTACGGTCCCCTGCCAAACGCATGGCGGTGCTATGCCACCTCAAAAAGCTCAAGATAGATGTGGCGTTCCTGCAGGAGACCCATTTAGAAGAGGTAGATTTTTGTAGGATGCATAGATTATGGGGGGGACAGGTAGTGGGTTCACCCTCAGTGGGCAAGAAGGCGGGCATCATGGTCCTGTTTCATAAACGCTTACGCTACGAGATTTCTTCTATATCTACTGACAAACAGGGGAGATGGATGCGACTAAGCTTAGATTCTCTGGCAGGGCAGATAGTTCTGCATAATGTCTATGCCCCCAACACCTCCCAGACGGACTTTTACAAGTCCTTGGAGAAAGATATCTTGGGTGAAGACTCGCAAATGCTATTAGTGGCGGGGGATTTTAATAGGGTGCACAACGAGCAGGAAGACAGGAAGCAAGGGTTTTCGAAAATATTACTCAGCAGAATAGGGCTCAGACGTTACTCCCTCTGATACAAGACACGGGCCTGTGTGATACCAGGCGATACCACCACCCAGTGGATCGCGAGTATACCCATTTTTCCCATGCCCAGGGGTCATGGTCCCGGATTGACTATCTCCTGACATCACCGAGGATGCTGTCCAGAGTCAAACTAGTAGAAATCTCTGACTTATTAATCTCGGACCATGCCCCAGTGGTTATGGAAATCATGGATACAGTCCCCAGGGGACAAGATTTTACATGGAGAATGCCTCAGCACTTGTCCAAGGATAAGGAAATTATAGATAAGCTAAAAGGGTGGTCGTGGGAATACTCGCAGGATAATGCGGATCAGGCGTCGAATCAGAACCTATTTTGGGATGCGGCCAAGGCGGTACTTAGGGGTCGAATAATGTCATATTCGATAGGGAAAAAGAGGGAAGCGAGAAAAAAGTTCGAAGAAGCCACCCAGAAAGTGCGGGAGACATACACTGAATTCTTACAAAATCCCACAACCCCCAACAAAGTTCTATGGGTCACGGCCAAACACAGTTTTGACTATTGTCAGGAAAGACAGGAAAAGTGGTTTGGGGATTACCAAAAGGCTACGTTTTTTCGTGCAGGTAACAAGGCGGGTCGGCTGTTAGCCGAGTTAACACGCCCATTCGTTAAACAAACGGCCCTGCACCCCCTAAAAGACAGATCGGGAAAGTTATGCTCCCAACCGAAAGATATTGTGGAGATATTAGGCAACTATTTTCAAGCATTATACTCGAGGGATCCCCCCCGACCTCAGGAAGCAAGGAATCTCTTAGACAAGGTGGACCTGCCACGCCTGTCCACTGAAGCGTTGGAATCGCTGAGTCGGGACGTTAGTGAAGAGGAGTTAGGGACGACAATCATATCCCTGTCGAACTGCAAAGCCCCGGGACCTGATGAATTCCCGGCGGAATTCTCTAAGGCCATGATCCCAGAATTATCCCCGACATTGACTGGACTGTTTAATAACATTATGGCCAGGGGAAACTTACCTGACTCGGGCAAGATGGCCTATATTAAGATCCTTCCGAAGCCGGGAAGAGATTTGACACAGCCCAGCGCATATAGACCGATCTCCCTGATCAATCAGGATGTGAAGATTCTGTCCAAAATTTTGGCCAATAGATTAGCCGATTGCGTACCTAATCTAATTGGTTCGCATCAGGTAGGGTTCATGAAGGGTAGATCTGCAGTGACTAATATACGCAAAGTCTTAGCCGCCCTAGGCGGATATAGGGATCCTAAAAACGAGCCTTCTCCAGCGTTGTTAGCAGTAGATGCCGAGAAGGCATTCGACAACGTCAACTGGCAATGGTTGGACATGGTGCTGGACAGGGTTAACATCACAGGACGCTTCAGAAATTTCCTGAAGGCGCTCTATGAAAACCCCCAGGCACGAGTGAATGTACCGGGCTTTCTATCCAAACCAATTACACTGGAAAAAGGTACTGCGGCAGGGTTGCCCCTTATCCCCGTTGCTCTTCAATTTGGCAATGGAGCCCTTGGCGAGATGGTTGATTAAATCTGACATCTTTGAGGGCCTAAGGATAGGGGCCAAAGTGCTGAAAGTTAGTTGCTTTGCAGATGACATCCTGCTATATCTTGGATCCACGGAGCTCCAGTTAGATAGGACTCTAGAGGCTTTGAACCTCTATGGAAGGGCCACGGGCTACAGGGTCAATGTGGAAAAAAGTCAGCTACTGTTCCTAGACCACCGGTCCCCCGTAGCGAGACATTTACAAAATAGGGTGGAAGTTCGGAAGGACTATCTGACCTACTTGGGCATTAAAATAGGACGTACCCCAGCATCAATATACACTTTGAATTACCCCCCTCTCTTCCTCAAAATAGAAAATGAACTAGAGAAATGGCATGATCTACCCTTGTCGGTGTGTGGGAGGGCACATTTAATTAAAATGGTAAGCTTCCCAAAGCTACTTTATCCGCTCCAGACAATTCCACTGCTGCTAAAACACACAGATGTAGTCAGGACGCAGAGTGCGTTCAATCGTTTCCTCTGGAAAACTAAGAGGCCACGCATTGCCTATGCCAAATTAACGATGCTGAAAGATGAAGGGGGGCTCCAATTACCGAATATTCGCCACTACAACCTGGCGTCGCTATTCAGACATGTGCGAGATTGGGTGTGGGGCACGGGGCACTATTCGGCAATTATTATTGAAAGAGAACTAGCTGGTGGGGAAAATGTTGAGGCTCTACTACATTCTAAGCTGAAAGACATACCGGTGTCAATAAGACAATCTATTCTACTGAAGGACACCATAATGGTGTGGAAGGCGATTAGGAAGATTTATGGACTTCCCTACTATTTGTCACCCAGATTACCATTATGTTCGCTGCCAGCGTTCCCCCAGGGCAGAGAGAATACTATGTTCCAGACATGGAGGGAAAAAAATATAATGAGACTTAAGGATTTACTACACACTTCTGGTCTCCACTGGCTATCTTGGGACCAGGTAAAAACACAGTTTGACTTACAGGATGCCCACTATCTCCCCTATCAACAAATTAGAAGTTATTGTAAGGCCCATGCGAATTCTGTTGGTGATTCCGAGAGGCTAGCATGGTTTGCGGCTTTGCTGGGCAGGGATGGCTCCCACATGCCCCTCTCTGAGTTACACCGGCGACTCCATAGCATTCAGACAATAGGCTTGGTGAAAGGGGCCTACAAACCCTGGGAAAGAGAATTATCTGATCTAAACATAGCAAAGAAGATGAGGGCGGGCATGGAATTGGTTAGGCGGGCGACATACAATGAGCAGTGGAGGGAGACACAATTAAGACTCATGCATAGAGCGACGTACGCCTTTAATTTATCCTTTCACGACGCCCCTGCTCATTATCTGCGTGAATGTCCTAAGTGTAAACTCCCGAAAGCAGGATTACTACATGCCATATGGGAATGCCCAAAGGTGCAACCATTATGGAAGCAGGCTATAGAATCAATAGATGACATTTGGGGAGAAACGGTGGGTCCCACACCCCAGCAGTGTATATTTCACTATATACCTAAAAATCAGGAGGAGGAAATGGGGTCGGTGGTCGCTAAGCCAGGCATACACCTTCTACTGATGTCGGTAAAGAAGTCTCTCTTACGACACTGGTTGGGAGGGGAAGTACCAGTGTGGGAGGAGGTTATTGGGACGATGAAAAAGGTTCTCTATCTGGAAAGATTGGAGGTGGAACAGGATAAGGAGCGTCTGATTAAGAGGTTCATTAAAAAAGGGAGGAGGTTCATAGAGAAACGACTGTCCGATATTGAAATCCAGGAACTTATAGCCCCATTTAAACTGACTGGCTGGTATTTGGAGGCTCAGCTTGCAAATAGGTTAGGGAAACTGGGATTGTAATTTGGCACTTGGGTGAGCAAACCACTGGAGGTGAGGGGTGCTGTTTTGTGCCGAAACCACTTCAAGTTCCAGGGTCTTAGATTGGTGTTCATGGGCGGGGGGAAAGGGGGGTGGGGTAGGGATGGGGACACGGGGAGAGGGGTGGGGAGGGAGTTGGGGCATAAAATTGTGATTTGAGAAATCAAGCCTTCACAACTGCCTGTACAATATGCTTTGATGCAATTCTTGTACGATGTACTGTTCATGTGCTTATTGCTGTGCATGTGATTTCTCACTTCAATAAAGAGATCTTTAAAAAAAAAACTGCTGGGGGCACATGGCAGAATTCAGAATGGAAGGAGCGCCATATGGCTTTTGCAGTGCAGATTTTGATGGATTGGTTTGCGGGTGCCATTGGTTTTTATTTTTTGAGTGATTGTCTTATGTGGGGGCTCATTTTTTGCGGGATGAGGTGACATTTTCATTGGTACCTTTTTGATCGCTGGGTATTACACTTTTTGTGAGGCAAGGTTAAAAAAAGGGGCTGTTTTGGCATAGTTTTTTTTATTTTTATTATTTTACAGCATTCACCTGAAGGGGCATCTCATGTAATATTTTTATAGAGCAGGTTGTTACCGACGCGGAGATACCCAATGTGTGTATTATTTTTATTTTTGTTAAGTTTTACACAGTAAAAGCCTTTTTCAACAGAATAAAATCTTGTTTTTGTGTTGCCATATTCTGTGAGCCCTATTATTTTATTTTTTGGGCGATTGTCTTAGGTAGGGTCTCATTTTTTGCGGGATGAGATGACGGTTTGATTGGTACTATTTTGGGCTAAATATGCCTTTTTGAGCACTTAGTAAGCCAGAAAATGGCTGTTTTGGACACAGTTTTTTTTTTATGGGGTTCACTTGACGGTGTGGATCATGTGGTATATACAGCCGGTCGATACGGATGTGGCAATATCTACTTTTCTTTTTTTCCATATTTAATAAAAATAAATGTAACTTTATTTTGGGAAAAGGAGTTTTTTTTTTTTTACTTGAAACGTTTAATTTTTTTTGTAAAACGTACATTTTTTTTTACACGAGCAAGAATTCCGCGCGGGTGCAATGCGTGATGCGAACGCATTGCGCCCGCACGGAATCATGAACCATTGATTTAAATGGGTCTGTGTACATGAGCAGTGGTTTTCACGCATCACTTTTCCGTTGCATGAAAATCGCAGCATGTTCTATATTCAGCGATTTTCACGCAACGCTGGCCCCATAGAAGTGAATGGGGCTGCGTGAAAATCGCATCGCATCCGCAAGCAAGTGCAGATGCAATTTTCACGGATGGTTGCTAAGAGATGTTGCCTGTAAACTTTCAGTTTTTTATCACGCGCGTGCAAAACGCAGTAAATCGCATTGCACCTGCGCGATAAAAACTGAAAAACTTAACGTGATCGCAAACAAAACTGAATGACTTTGTTTGCGAAATCGCGCAGTTTTCACTGAACGCATCCGCAACGCATCCGGACATAATACACTTACAGTCTGCTTCCTGGATCTCACAGGCTGATAGGGAAGGCAGCACAATGCCTAAGGCCTCTTGCACACGAACATGTTCGCCCTGTGGCCGTGCTGCGGCCCGCAAATGCACGAACACCAACCGTGGGGCAGCCGCAGCGGATCGCGGACCCATTCACTTTAATAGGTCCGCGAACCGTCCCTTCTGCAAAAAGATAGGACATGTTCTATCTTTTTGCGGAACGGAAGCACGGGACGAAACCCCACGGTGCTTCCTTAAGGTTCCGTTCCATGCTTCCGTTCCGCATCTCCGGATTTGCTCACCCATTCAAGTGATCCAATCCTTGATGCGGAATGCCCACGGAACGGCGCCCGTGTATTGCGGATCCGCATATGCGGTCTGCAATATGACCACGGAGCACACACGTGAAAGAGGCCTAATGAAGGCATCGTGCTGCTGTCCCAGCAGTGCAGGGACCCGATGGACACCCTGGACCTGTCAGGATACCGCAAATGCTGCGTTCAAGTGAAAGGGTTAATGTGCCAGCATCAGTGTTTTCACCGATGCCAGCGCATACAGCAGGGGTCTGGCTTTCAGTGACTGCCAGACCCCTGCAGCTAATCGGGTGGGCTCAGCTCCTGCGCCTGCGCCTGCCTGATCAGCGTGCCATAGCTGTACTGCGCTGAGATTTTGCCAACAGCAAATAATAACTGCAGTAAAATCTTAAAGGCAGTGTTGGACTGGGTGCCCTGGGCCCACCAGAAAAATTACTTCTGGGCCCGCTGTATAGCTACATGCAAAAAAATAGAACATGTCCTATTATTGTCCACATTATGGACAAGGATAGTACTGTTCTATTAGGGACCATATGTTCCGTTCCACAAAATACAGAACGCACATGGACGTCATGCGTATTTTTTAGCGGATCCGTTTTTTGCAGACCGCAAAATACATACGGTTGCGTGCATGAGGCATTATACCTTATGTCTGTGGAGGCTTCAATCTTGGTTTTGGCTTGCAATCATTGATGGAAATCACTCGTGCTCGTTCACATGACTGTTGGTGTCCCGTTCCCGTATTGCTGACCGCATTTGCGGATCCGCAATACACAGGGACCGTTCCGTTGTCATTCCGCATCATGGATGTGGACCCATTCATTTAAATGGGTCTGCAAATCCGGAGATGCGGAGCGGAAGCACGGATCGGAAGCACTACGGAGTGCTTTCTGGGATTCCGTTCCTCCGCACCCAAAAAGTTAGAACTTGCTCTATCTTTTTGTGGAACAGAGGGATCGTGGACCCATTCAAGTGATGGGTCTGCGATCCCCATGTGTCCTGCCCCACGGAAGGTGCCCGTGCATTGCGGACCGCAATTTGCGGTTTACACCACGGGCACGGGGCACCAACGGTCGTGTAAAAGAGCCCTTAGGCTCATTCATACAGTCATGTGAATGTAGCCTTAAGAGAAGGTCTGTCCCTGATGAAACAGTATACTGACTGACCTGCCTCTGTACCTACAAGTCACCTGAGCAACTCAAAGCATCTATAATAATAAACTGGGTAGTTTGACAAATAATCTAGACAGTTTTTTGAATGAACATAGGCTGGTTACGATGTTAGGCACTGCCTATCTATATGTAGTGCAGTCAGTGTATTCAAGTGAATGGGTCCGCATCCGTGATGCGGAATGCCCACGGAACGGCACCCGTGTATTGCGGATCTGCAAATGCAGTCCTCAATACGGCAACGGGAAGCACACGTTTGTGTGCAGGGGGCCTAAAATGGACAAGTTCTATTTTTTTTGCGGGGCTACACAATGGACATACTGATGCGGACAGCACATGGTGTGTTGAAATGAATGGGTCTGCATCCTATCCGCAAAAAACACAGAACGGACACGGAAACAAACAACATTCCTGTGCATGTAGCCTTACTCTTATCTAAAGAAGTAAATAGTTTCCTTCTTTAGGCTAGGACTACATGGTGACATGTAACGCAGCAAAAAAGGGTACAGCTGCACGGTGAAGTTCAATTGAAAACTCCAACTTCAATTTTTGGCGACTATCGCATTGCAGCATGTCGCATGTCGCACTGTGACACCATTGACTATCATTACAAAAAATATCATGAGACTTTTTGTAACACATATCGCTGTGTAGCCCTGGCCTTAGGGTCCTTTCACACATCCGTGTGTGTTTTGCAGATCCACGGATCCGCAAAACACCGAAAGCGGCAATGTGCCTTCCGCATTTTGCGGACCGCACATTGCCGGCACTAATAGAATATGCCTATTCTTGTCCGCTATTGCAGACATGAATAGGACATGTTCTATTTTTTTCAGGATCGGAATTGCGGACCTGGAAGTGCGGGTCGGCAATTCCGGATCGGGGCCGCACAATGGATGGGTCCGCAATTCCGTTTCTGCAAAATGCGGAATGGAATTGCGGATGTGTGAATGGAGCCTTAGACTGGAATCACACGTGCACATATTTTTCGTTATTAAAGGGTATCTGTCAGCAGCAACCTCCCTATCCAACTGTGTGGATAGGTACTTAGATGTAGTTCACCTGATTAAAGCACTGTTTTTCTTTTGTTGACCTGAGGATCTATTCCCAGATTATGATACTTTTTTAAAATATGCAAATTAGGCCCTTTGTGTAATGAGGGTGTAACCATTGCTCTCTTTGCACCAGACCTCTGCTCCTTTCTGTGGCCAGCCCCTCCATTGCTGCTTTGATTGACAGGGCCAGACAGATGTCGGAGCTTGGGTGCAATGAGAGCAGTAGTTATGCCCTCATTGCACCAAACTCCTATTTTGTAAAAAGTATCATGGACCCTCAGATCAACAAAAGGTGTATTACATATGTAGCTGAACTACATATACATATACATGCCTAAGCAGGCAGTTGGATAGGGAGGTCGCTGGTGACAGACTCCCATTAAAATGTATTACATTTTTGTAAACACTGTATACATATGATAGTCATCTTACAATGGGGACAAAATTGGGAGAAATAAGTTGAATGTCAAAGGAAGTCATCAAGAGAGCCAGGCAATGAATTGTGGACTGTGCCTATTGTCAACCCAGGGACTCATAACTGGTACTCATGTGACTCAACCATGAGCAATTCCATCCTGTTGTGAAAATCAATTTCTGTAACCCATTTCTAAAGCATTGGTAGCTCTGGAGATTTCCAATGACACAGGATTACCACTAGGACTGCAGCCAAATCATGTCTGAGAATCTCCATGTAACTGGACCCAACAGAACGTGGAATAAGTAATAGAAATGTCAATTGCAGAAAAGCCTGTAGCTGTCACCACCAGATCTTTGAGAAGTTCTAATAGATGTTCTTCAGTACCTCCTGCGTGATCTTTTTTTGTTTTGCTTTCGTTTTGACATCTCTCCTCCCTCTCCCAGCTGTCATCTATTAGCAGTGATTGCCTCCCTATATATCTCCTCCCCATACTGCCTCACCTTGCGGTTTATACAACTTCCTGGAGTCTGCTCATGCTGCAAGCTGCAACTGATGCTTCTACAGATAAGTCTGTTCATTTATTTGTGTTTTCCTGTTGCCTTGATCCTAGGTGACCCTGACTCCCTCCGTATTAAGCGTAGGGAGCCGGTGGTCGTGTCCCTCACTATTATAGGGTGTTCAGGTGTCATACAGTCGAGGCACAAGGGCATGCAATTATCTATCATAGAGATATTTGCATGGGCTGAGAAGACAGGGAGAGCTTCAGGGCTTTAATAGGGGTCACCCTTTTGTTCCTTAGTTTCAGATCAAGTCAGTCGGGTCCTTATTTGTAACTTCTTGTTTTCTGTTACACCATCCGTGACAGTAGCTGCCTGCCAGACGTAAGTGTATGCAGCCTAAAAATAACCTACCCAAAGACTGGGGCAATCCCACCATATGTAGAGCATTGTTCCTGTTCCTGTGTTGCAACACCAGCATCTCTCAGAAAACAATGGTTACATTTTGCGAAGAGTATCTGGGCATCGTTACCATCTGGTCAAAATTTTGAAACTCTTTGTGCCTGGCATTTTGTCAGTTAAAAGAAATATCTTCAGACATTCCTCCTCTTAAAATGGAATGCCAGTCATTGCCTCCTGAGGAGAAGGTAGTGAGTTCTGCAAAGTTTCTCCACAGGTTTGAGTTCCATTTTTAATATAATGCGTGGATGAAAAGATCCCACAAAAGACCACAGCTGACTGCATGCCAATCAGGACAAGGATCTCGCTGGATGAGCATACACCAAGGTAGAATAAATTTGTAGCTATAAATTGCAGTCACCACCTGACTAACCCACCTCTGACGCAGACCAAATCAAGAAATGCTCTTGACAAACAGCAGGATGAAAAGCTGGGTTATCGAAAAGAAAGGATGTGCTTAAGGATAAGCAAACCAGTTCTGACCAAACCCACAACTTTGCTATTTTTCACAAGGCAGACAAACCTAAATATTTTCAGGTCTGTTTTGGACAAATCCACTAAAACCGGCATGTAGAGTCATTTTAGTGCACATGTCTGTGGGAAAAAATCACTAGGAAGGAAGAAGAAGGGTTCTCACACGACCCTGAGAGGAAGTGGGAGGTTAGGGCTTGCCCTTATTGGTTCTCAGGCTGACAGACTGCCTGCATGAGCCAATCCGTGCTGCAACAGGCAGGGAGGTGCCCTAGCAGAACAAGCAGAACGTCCTTCTGTGCTGGGCTGGGAATGAGGGTGGATGGGTGTAGCAGTGTCTGCCAAGAAAATGATCTTAGGGAGTCAGGGACAGTCATAAATTAATGAAGCTAGTACTTCCAGGGACAGTGAAGGACAAGGCTAGAATTACAAAGAAGAATTGTGTGTGTAGAATAGGGACAAGCAGGGAAGCTGTCAGCCAGGGAGTGAGAAGTGAGATGCTGAGTCTTGCTGTGCCTGCTTGCACAACTACAGCTGCTGCAAACCTCAAAAGCAGCTACCTGCATGGACATTACTTTCATTGTTTCCCTATTTTCACAGAAATCCTTTTTTTGGTGGGGTGGGGGTGGAATAAGCGAAAGCTGTACAATATGTGTTCTACCATCAATCTAGCATAGCGTATAGAATAGTAGTGAGAACTCTATGTCATATCATCTCACATATTTACTTTACATTTCTTTTTGTTTTAGTTTGAAAAAACATATCAATCAGTGATTCAGAAAGAAATGTTAGGACTAAATCCGTTTATTACCTCCCCACACACACAGTTCCAATTTTTTTAAATCTAGCATATAGGTATTCAGTACACCAATACACAGGCTAGGGCAACAATTTACCTGAGTGTTAACGTGAAATTGAGCATCAGGCAGGCCTCAACCGTCCGCTTCCATTTATTCTCTATATCCACGGTTTGAATGAAATTTTTTGGGGGACTTGTTCAATTTAATTAAAGGGGTTTTCTCACTTCAGCAAATAGCATTTATTATGTAGAGGAAGTTAATACAAGGCACTTACTAATGCATTGTGATTGTCCATATTGCTTCCTTTGCTGGCTGGATCCATTTTTCCATCTCATTATACACTGTTTGTTTCCATGGTTACAACCACCCTGCAATCCAGCAGTGGTGCCATGCTTGCACACTATAGGAAAAAGCAGTAGCCTATGTGCACTTTTCCCTAAAGTGTGCAAGCATGGCCACCGCTAATGAATTGCAGGGTGGTCGTAACCATGGAAACGAGCCATGTATAATGTGATGGAAAAATGAATCAAGTCAGCAAAGGAAGCAATATGGACACTCACAATACATTAGTAAGTCCCTTGTATTAACTTTATCTACATAATAAATGTCACTTGATGAAGTGAGAAAACCCCTTTAAACTAGCATAAATCTGATGACTACATCAGTACACAGGCTAGGGCAACAAATTACCTGTGAGTATTAACGTGAAATTGAGCGTTAAGCAGGCTTCAATTGTCCATTTCCATTTGTTCTATATTCACACCGTGCGAATTAAACTTGGGGACTTGTTCAATTCAACTGATCAGTACACTAATACACAGCCTAGGACAGCAATTTACCTGTGAGTGTTAACGTTGAATTGAGCATAATGCCACAATTGTCCATTACAGTCTATTGTATTTCCACATGGTTGGAATTTATGGGGTCATTTATCAAACTGGTGTAAAGTAGAACTGGCTTAGTTGCCCATAACAACAATCAGATTGAACCTATCGTTTTTGACAGCTCCTTTGGAAAATAAAGGTAGACTTTAATTGGTTGTTATGGGCAACTGAGCCATTTCTACTTTGCACCAGTTTGATAAATGACCCCATAAATTTTTGGGGGGACTTGTTCAGTTTAATAAAACCAGCATATAGGTGATCAGTACACCAATACACAGGCCAGCGCAACAATTTACTTGTAAGAAAAGATAAGATAAGATGCCTTTATTGTCACTGTACAATACAATGTAATACAATGTACAATACAATAAAATGTTGTTTGGAGCAATCCTAGATGCCATGGACAGGGGAACAAGAACTGACATTTAAACTAAAGCATTACACTAGAAAAAAAAAAAACATTGCACTAGAAGGCATTACTATTCACAGTTCACAGCATATATATAGCAAGAGCAAAGTAGGAAGTGCTTGTGAGTATATATACACACTGATTCAGACACCACTGCAGACAAGAGGTCATCATGGGTTCATGAATGCAGCAGTCACTTTCAGTCTGTGGTAGTTTCTATCCTAGGGAAGGGCAATAATCTCCAAGCATTTAGCAGACTGATTGTTTTGGGGTAAAAGCTGTTCTTCAGCCTAGTGGTGCGGGCATGTAGGGCTCTAAGACGCCTACCAGAGGGTAGGGGAATGAAAAGGCTGTGGCCGGGGTGAGTTGGATTCCCGCAGATAATTTTTGCCCTGTTGCTGCAGCAAGCAGTGAAGATGTCATCCAGTGATGGTAACTGAGTACCAGTGATTCTGCCAGCCATTCTGATGATGCGCTTGTGGGTCTTCTTGTCCTCAGAAGAGCAGCCGGAGTACCACACTGTAATGCAGTATGTGATAACAGATTCTATGGTGCACCTGTAAAAATTGACTAGCAGCTGTTTTGGCAGTTGTGCTTTCTTCAGACTCCTCAGAAAATAAAGCCTCTGAAGGCCTTTTTTGGTAATTTATGTTGTGTTTTTTATCCATGACAGGTCCTGACTAATATGAACTCCCAAGAATCTGAAACTTTTAACTATCTCCACGTTTCCACCATTAATGCGAATGGGATGGTGTCCATTTTGTTTCTTCTTCCTAAAATCCAGAATTATCTCCTTTGTTTTCTTGGTATTGAGTATGAGGTTGTTGTTCTTACTCCATCTCTCTAGGTTCTCAACCTCTTTCCTATAGGCTGTTTCATCATTGTTGGAGATTAGACCTATCACGGTCGTGTCATCTGCAAATTTTATAATGGTATTGGTATTGTGAATAGGTTTACAGTCATTTGTGAAGAGGGAGTAAAGGAGAGGGCTCAACACACAGCCTTGCGGTACCCCAGTGTTTAGTGTTAAGGATGAAGAGAAGTGCTTGCCCATGCGTACGATTTGTGGTCTTTTTGTAAGAAAAATCCAGTTGCACAGGTGTGAGCTGAGACCCAAGTTGTTCAGTTTCGTTGCCAACTTGTTGGGAGGGATGGTGTTAAAGGCCGAGCTGTAATCAATGAACAGCATCCGCACATAGCTGTCTCTCTGCTCCAGGTGTGACAGCGCAGTGTGAAGGGTAAGTCGAGACAGCATCCTCAGCCGACCTATGTGCTCTGTAAGCAAACTGGTATTGGTCCATGGAGGTGCAGATCTTGCTCTTCATGTGCCTGAGGACAAGTTGTTCAAAGCACTTCATAGCAATAGGAGTGAGAGCCACCGGGCGATAATCACTTAAGGTCTTCACCCTGGCCTGTTTTGGAATTGGGACAATTGTGGAGGACTTCAGGCAAGTGGGGACAATGGCCTGCTCTAGTGAGCTGTTAAATATACTGGTAAACACTGTTTTCAGCTGTTTAGCACAGTTTTTTAGGACTTTTCCAGGAACTTCATCAGGGCCAGCTGCTTTGTAGGGATTAATGTGGTTTAAGGCCCATTCTACCTCATGTGCTCTCAGCATCAGGGAACATAATGGAGCCTCTTGCTGGGCAAATTTGATGATAGGCAGCTCATTGTCTTTGTCAAATCGTGCAAAAAAATTATTTAGGTCATCAGGAGAGAAAGAATTTCCAGTGTTGATAGAACAGGTGTTGCTCTTATAATTCGTAATGGACTTGATACCCTGCCACATGCGTCGGGAATCAGAGCTTGTAAAATGATGTTGTATTTTTGTTTTGTAGCAGTGCTTTGCCTCCATAATGCCCCTCTTCACATTGGACCTGGCTGTTTTGTACTCCTCTGGGTCTCCCTTTCGGAAAGCAATGTCACGTGCCTTCAAAAGGTTTTGGACATTTCTGTTTATCAATGGTTTCTTATTTGGGAATGTCGGGTTATAATAATTCAATTAAGAATTATTAATTATGGTCATAAAAATAATTAACCATAAAAAATAAAATTTATAAAATTTGTCATAAATTCTTAAAATCATGACCTGGTAAATTGTAGACAACCTAATTGATACAATTCACATCTGAGTCCGACTATTTCCTCAGATAAATGAGTTCTTTTGACGTGAGATGACGTTAATGATAAAACATGTAGTTCTGCATTATACAATAATACACAGGTTTTATAAAAAATATGCAGATTTATTGGTTACAAGGTTATAAACATATATAAGTAAATAAACACAATGATACATGCAAATTAATATATATAGCGTTATATACGTAATATATACAGCATTACAAGCTTAACAATATATGTGAGTGGAAATAACTTGTCACATTATAACCAAGCTATTATTAGGTTAGGATATCAAAATATAAACATAAATTATATACATTACTTCTGTTCAGAGAAAACCTCATGATATCAGGATGGGCATGTTTAATCCTAGACATCAATATGGAATGCTAAATACATTCCGCCCCCTTCTAACCAACGACACATCACATGACTTCAAGATGGGAAAATCCATTCAAGGATATAACTCAGAAGAGATAACTGTATTCTTCCGCCCCATCCTGGACTATTTTCACACATATAACTTTGGTAAGACCATTAAGACAAATAACAGGGATCTAGGATCTTTCCTAGACCATATCTTAAATGGGAAGGACTTGAAATAAGTCTTTCCTGTGGGAATCCATCAATTAGCTTGGCGAAGAATGTTCTATCAAGATATATATATATATATAAGCAATTATTTAATGCTTTGCTAAATTATGAGTCATGATTCTTCTGCAGGTAGAATGAAGCCTCACAATATCCTAAGACTACATCTCAATATGGAGATGATCAATTAATTTAATAATTTATTTATTCGCCAATCTAGATGGTATAATTTCACCCACACTATCAAATTAGTCTTAATAAAATGAAATATCTTTCCAATCACTGTCGGATGGGTGTGACTATTGATACGAAATATGACATCATAACCTTACCCAGAATGCACTTTTGCTACTGTTGTAATGTCACCTACTCATACCTAGGTGGCACTGCCGTGTAAGCTATTTACATCATAGTATAAAGGGTTAACTTATGGAAGTCTGAATAAAATGTATTCTATACATTTTGACCTTAAAAGCTTTAATTCAAAGCTATAGGGATTAATTCTAAAACTTGCAGCAATTAGAGACAGACCTCTAGGCGTCTCTCTGAATGTTTCTCACACTGTTTATTTATACATCATAAATAACTTCAATGGCTTTGTTTTCTCAGAGATATCAGTACCTCCTCTTGTCACACCAAAAGATGTGATTCATGGTTACAAAACACACATCTTCACAGACACTCTCTTAGAGACGAATATTCTCCTAATGAGAAATATATATAATATACTGGATACATGTCTTCATAACATATAACAATATAATATAAAGTAATATATATGTCCGACTGATTGTCTTATGCTAAGGACTAAGGCTCATTAAATGAATACATGAATATTAGATATTTTGCTTAATTAATAAATGCCTAATTGTATAGGTAATTATCACCAGCTGCATAGAGCTTATCTTTATCTCCCGTCATAAATTTAAAAGTAGACAAGGAGGCCTCTTCTCAGACTGGTACATTCATGAGAAGAATAACACTAAAAAGTAGAAACCTTTGTGTGACCTTACTTTGGCCTTCTCAAGACATACAAAATTGTAACTATAGTCGAGCATGGCTCTTAAAGGCAATAAACATCCATCTTGACTAAAATAATTGGATATCAATGCATTTACCTATGAAAAGGCACAACAGGAAGGTCCGAATGATTTTGGTATCAGTGACATTGTCCATGCAAAATTGAATATAGGATAGGACAGAGGAGGCATATATGTTTAAGTCTGTGTGATTTTCCTTTGTAGCTGCCTATTTAAACAAATCCCAATCTGTGTCCTCAAAACAATCCTGTAGTCTCATTGTGGCTCCTTCAGGCCAAACTCTGATTGTATGCAAAGTAGGCTTAATCCTGGTGATAAGAGGTTTTTATGCTGGAGCTAAAAACAAAGAAATGTGATCCGACCTGCCAAGATGGGGGGGCAGGTGATGCTGTACAAGCATTTGCTATGCTGCAATAAACACGGTCCAATGTATTTCTCCCCCTAGTTGGGAATTTAACAAACTGGTAGAATTTGGGGAGCACAGTTTTGAGATTGGCTTGGTTAAGATCACCCGCTAAGATGAACACTCCAACTGGATGGATATTTTGCAGACTGTTCGTAATATCATGCAATTTGGACAGTGCCAGCTTAACATTAGCTTGTGGAGGAATATAGACTACGGTGAGATACACGACTGTGAATTCCCTCGGTAAGTAGAACGGTCTGCATTTAAGTGTCATAAGTTCTAAATCAGCAGAGCAATATTGTTCAGCAATGACTGTGGAGGTACACCAAGCCTTATTGACATAAATACACACTCCACCTCCCTTATTCTTACCGTACTCAGTGGTTCGATCCATTCGGTAGGCAGTCCGATCCGCAAGTTCCATAGCCTTGTCTGGGATGTTATTATTTAGCCAGGTTTCGGTGAAAAATTAGGCACAAGTGTTCATCCTATCAGATGAGATCCTCAGTCTCAGCTCATCGATCTTGTTCACTATAGACTGGGTATTTGCGACGAACAGGCTGGGTAGTGCTTGCTTGTTTGGGGTTTCTTTAATCCAGTATTGATGCCGCCCCTCTTGCCCGCTTCTGCTTCCTTTCCCGTTTCCTCCTGTGCCGTCGCTTCGACGGTATAATCATCCAGTCGGGCACCGATGTCCTTAGAATCTCTTCCGGGATATTAGGGGGTGGTGGTGGAACAGGACCTTTCATTCTGATGTCCAGTAGCTCTTGCACACTATACGCTGTGTGTGCTGTAGCAGACTGAATACAGTTGCTCGCTGTGCTTAAAATGAAGGTAATAACTATGTAAAAAATAAGAAATTGGCATCTAAATGGAGAGCTCCAGGCTGCTGCATCCATGCGCTCTGCCATCTTGAAAGAATTACCTGGAGGTATGTTAGTGTTAACGTGAAATTGTCAGGCCTCAATCGTCCATTTCCCTTATCCATTACGGTTAACGTGAAATTTCGAGTCTGGCCGGCCTCAACCATCCGTTTCAGGATTTAATTAAACCAGCAAATATGTGATCAGTACACCAATACACAGGCTAGAGCAACAATTTACCTGTGAGTGTTGATGAATTTAGGCCTAAATCTGTTTCCCTTAATTTCTATCTCCACATGGTGTAAATTTTTTGGGGGGTTTTGAAATTATTAAAACCGGCATGTAGCTTAAGAACATCTCTCGTATTCACGCCTTCCTTACCCCTGAGTCAACTAAAATACTAGTGCATGCTCTCGTCATCTCCCGCTTAGACTACTGCAACATCCTCCTGTGTGGCCTCCCATCGAGCACTCTCACTCCTCTCCAATCTATTCTCAACTCTGCTGCCAGGTTAATCCACCTCTCCCCTCTTTCTCCTCTGCCTCCCCCTCTGCCAATCTCTTCACTGGCTCCCCATTGCCCAGCGAATTCAGTTTAAAATACTTACAACTACATATAACGCCGTCCACAACCTGTCCCCTCCATACATCTCAGCCCTGCTTTCTCGATACATCCCCACACATAATCTCAGATCCTCACAGGACCTCCTCCTCAGTTCTCCTCTCATTAGTTCCTCACACAGTTGACTACAAGATTTCTGACATGCCTCTCCCCTACTCTGAAACTCACTAGCCCAACACATCAGACTCTTCCCCAACATCCAAAGCTTCGAGAGTAACCTGAAAACCCACATTTAAGGAAAGCCTACCATCTGCATTGAAAAAAAGTCAATGCAACAGCACTCTGCAAACCACATAAAGTACAATAATGCATTTAATATAGAAAACATTCTGGTGCTAATACTACGCTTATTTTGCAGATTTGAGATTCTTGGTAAATACATTTTGTACAAAATTATTTGGGCCAGTCTAAACGTCAAGGCGATCTCTATAAAACGGCACCCTTACACTAAATACTACCTGTTATGTGCCTTAATGGCCACCATAAAATTCAGAATCTCAAATTTGCTAGATAAGCGTAGCATTAGCACCAGAATGTTTTCTATTACTAAGGCATTATTATACTTTATTTGGTTTGCAGAGTGCTGGTGCATTGTCTTTTTTTCTTTGTGTTTCTAGCCATGGCAGCATGCACCTGCACATTGGGATGTGCTGACTGACCCCCTTTTTTTGCAGTTGTGCCATCTGCAATGAGCATGCTACCACCACACAGCCACAAGAGCAGCCTACACCCTCACCTACTGTATTCTCCCCTTCCCTTATAGATTGTAAGCTCTTGCTGGCAGGGTCCTCTACCCCGCTGTACCAGTTTGTTAATAGTTTCTTTTACTGCACCAATACAGAAGTGTTCCAAACGAAAGACCCAGAGCCAGAATGTGGGTAGTAGCAGCACCAGCTATCCGGCCAGAAGTAGTAGTAGTAGTAGGCCACAGTTGTCACTGCTGGCTTCGGAATGGCGCAACATTATCATTGAGGACAAAGAGGATGACATTGTAAATAGGATGGTTCACTCCTCCTCTCAGTTGCAGCAGGATGACGTGGAGGTAAATTCGGAGTCTGACACTGTGCCGTGGAGCCAAGAGTCACAGCAATCCTCCTGCTCCTTGCAGCCCTAGGGAAGACTTTCAATGGACTCCGCCCAGTCTTCATTGCCGCTTCCTAGTGGGGTGCATTCCTTTTTACTAAGAAGTAGCAAGAAAACCACACCATGCCCTACAGCAGATAGTCAAGAGAGTCTCCCTGTTGAGGACTTGTGTGAGAGCAGTCAGCATTTGCACACCGGCAAGCAGTAGCTAAAGTACATCAAGCAGTAAACATCCCACTGTCACTGTCGACTCCAACTGGGCAAAGTGGTCAGTGACAATGGGTGCAACATCCTGGCTGCCCTGAACCTGGCCGAAATAACACATGCTCCTTGCATGGCGCACGTTATCAACTTGGTGGTGCAACGCTTTCTAAATCAGTACACTGGCTTGCGCAAGGTGTCGGCAAAGTTCTGGAGACTTTCCAAGCACTTCAGCAACTCTTACATGGCGAGGAACACTCTCCTGAACCTCCAGTGGCAGAACGGCCTGCTGCTTCACCGATTAATCCGTGACGTGCCAATTCACTGGAATTCAACATTGCACATGCTTGAGCATCTGTATGTGCAGTGGAAAACCATGAATGATTTTATCATGCACCTGCCGCAGCAGCAGTGTTGCTTCGGGCTCAGGCAGTGGCAACTCATCTGTTGGGTGCTGAAGCCCTTCGGAGAGGCCACAAAATTTGCCAGCAGGGACAACTGCGGCATGAACAATGTCATCCTTCTCATATTTATCTTAGAACAGATGCTGACACTCATGCAGCAGGGGAACACAGCGGAAGAAGATCATCTGACGCATCATACAGTACGACCTATAGCTGTTGGGTCACACAAAGGAAATCTGCTGAGCAGGAGGAGAATGACGAGCTGCCACTTCGAGAGGAGGAGTCTCTTTTTTGAGATGGGAGCCCTGCTGGATGAAATCCTCCTGAACAACCCCTTTAAGTCCCTCCCACTGCATGGATAAGGGCATGACATCTGTGGCATGATGAGCTAAACATTCATGAATTGCTTTAGCTACTTCCAACTTACAAAATGCATCACCAAGCAAAAAAGCATTGAGTCCCCAGCATCATACAACCATGAATATAACTCCAGAGACAGAGGAGTGTGATCAGACCATATCATTGGACTAATTGAGGATGTCAGATGCCAAGAAAGCAGGTGGTGACGGATAAAGAACTAATCCAACCTACTGTACATGTTGTAGACAGTCTCTTACCTGCAGATGGAGTGTCTTCCATTCAACTGTGAAACGCTGATCCAATATATCACCTTTGAATAAACACAGCCAATTTACACATTAAGATTTGGTGGCAGTTTTGGTACAGTTTCTATTAGCCAAAACCAGGAGTGGATTTGAAAGGAACATCTATATATATATATATAAAGAAGGACGTATACTGTATATATATATGTATGTATGTATGTTCTGCGATCACTCAAAAACGCAACCATCAATTTCAATGAAACTTGGTATACACATCACTTGCTACCTGGAAATAAATCTTGTGGGGGTCACAACTCTCTAGGACACACCGTTCCTGAGATATTCCCAAAAAAAATGCAAATATGGCACATCACATGACCTACATTAGCCAATAGAAGCCTTCAGGGCTTTCTCTTCATATCCGAAATGCCATACATACACGGTCACATGTCCCTTATCAGCCAATAGAAGCTCGCAGGTCCTTAGTCTCCACATACACACAGTTTTACACCAGGTTTCCATAACAACCCAGCCATTTTTCTTCACTGCTGTAGGTCAGCTTTAAAGGGGCAGGGCGCTGTGGATGATACTGTTAAGGGAGCAGAGTGCTGTGGAGGTGACAGTTCAGGGTGCAGGTAGGGTGGCCATTAAGGCTTAAAAACCCTGCCCCCAGACCCTGCTAAGCCACACCCCTCCCACTCTGCAGCCGATGGGGATTAAAAAAATGAAGGTAAAAAACTACTTCTGTCAGCTGCAGGGGTGGGAGGGAGGGTGACTGTCTCCCTGCAGCTCATGTTCAGACAGCACAGTGCTGCTGTCTGAGAGTGAGCTTTTCAAAAGAACATCCCTGTGTCTGTACAGGCCCTGCGCCGGACGGAGGAAAGGGAGTCTGAAAGCCGGACTATCCGGCCTGAAACCAGACCTCTGGTTACCCTAGGGGCAGATTGCTGTAGAGGCCATTGTTAAGGGGACAGGGTGTTGTAAAAATTACCGTTAAGGAGATAGGGTACTGTGGAGGTCACTAATGAAGGGGTGGCTGCTGTGGAGGTCACTGTTAAAGAGGCAGGCTGCTGTGGAAGTCACTGTTAAGGGGGCAGGATGCTGTGGAGGTCAATGATAAGGGGGCAGGATGCTGTCGAGGTCACTGTTAAAGGGCGAGCACTGTAGAAGTCTCTGTTAAGGGGACAGGGAACTGTGGAGGTCATAGTTAAGGGGACAGTCTGCTATGGAGGTCAGTGTTAAGGGGCGGGGTGCTGTAGAGGTCACTGTTAAGGAGGCAGGGTGTTGTGGAGATCACATTTTAAGGGAAAAGAACTCTGTAGAGGTCACTGTTAAGGGGGCGGGCTTTTGTGGAAATCACTGTTAACGAGACAGGGTACTGTGGAGGTCACTAATAAAGGGGCGGTTGCTGTGGAGGTCACTGTTAAAGGGGTGGGTTACTGTAGATGTCACTGTTATAGTGGATACTGTCAATATATTTTAATGACATACACAAACATTAAATAAAATAGATGAAATATACCTATGCGAAGCCGGGTCCTTCTGCTAGTATTATATAAAGGGAGGACTTTGTCCTGCTGGATCCACTCTGGTTTGGGCTAAAAAAACTGCATCAAAAACTGCACCACTTCTGCTTGCTTCACATGATATGCAGGCACTTCTATTGCCTCATTCTAGTGATCGTTGGGTGTCTGAGCACTCTAACATTCACCGTTCAAAACTTTTTGATATGTCTCTTTGACATATCAAAAGTTTTCTGAAATCTTTTGACATATATTTTCTGAATATTTGTATGTTCTCCCCATGTTTGCGTGGGTTTCCTCCAGGTACTCCAGTTTCCTCCCACACTCCAAAGACATACGGATAGGGAACTTAGATTGTGAGCTCTATTGGTGACAGCGTGATGTTAATGTCTGTAAAGCACCGCAGAATACAGCAGCGCTATATAAGTGCATAAAATAAATAAATACTTTAAGGCTGCAATGTCACATTGATTCACTAGAGGGAGTACTGGAAATGAAATCAATGGCATAACAAGGTAGTGAGACCCTGATAACATGATTTGGTATAGGAATATTACCCAGCAGCGGTAAAGTAACTCAGAATAACTGAAAAAACTAAGAAATATTGTATAAATATTACATAAAAATATATAAAAAATAATAACTACAAATACAAATGTGTGAAAGTTACATATGAAGTATAACATAAGTAACAGTGAAACAAATGTTGCATTTTGGAGTGATGTGACGTGTGTGAAGGATGAAGACTGAGTATATGTGTGAAGGCGTGTTATGAAAGTACGTGAATACAGAGGGAGGAAATCCTGTATTAACAAGAAGTGCATTGGCGTGTGCAACCCAAAGATGTAACCAATATCAATGGAAATAAATCGGTTGTCAACATCAGCAGATGGAATGTGTAACAAATGACAAGTGAAGATAAATGAGAAAAAAAAAGTGTGTAAAATAACTAGTAAAGAAATGCAAACACAAGTGAGTGTCTGAGATGAAGGGGGGAGGGGGGGGGGGGAGAGTTCATGTTGGGTGGTTATAAAAAAAAAAAAGAAAAAATGAAAAGGAATGGAATGATTAGAAATGTCTTCAATGTGTATTGGAATATAGGAATATAAGGATGAGCACTCTAACAATTGGCATATATTTATAAATTATTTATTAATTAATGCAATTTGATAACGGTGTACTCAAGTTACAATAAAACAATGATCAATACGATAAAATGGAATGGAATAAAATGATATGGAATAAAATAAAGTAAAGTAAAATACAATTGCACTGGTATCAAGTGATTCTAAGGTATCCTAATTGAAATGATCGGGTCCTGATAGTCTAATGTCCGACAGACCAAAAAAGGATCCCAAAAGGTGGAATCGATACGAACGTAAGTCCACACTTTCCAAAGTCTATTGGAGTGAATAATGTAGTTGGTAGTCTCGTCGCATCTGTTAGTATTGCCCAGTGGGACTGTATATCACAACGGTATAATAACTGACAGCTTTCAGCTTTGCAGCTGCTTACCTCTCCTTCATATACCTCCTTAGTCCTGCCGGATGCTTCAGACTGGGTCGGAAGGGTTCGTCGGGTGCAGCTTTTTTTTCGGCGATTTGATGACCGAATTGCCGAACGCTTACCTCTAAACACTTTTGATCTTGCGGTGCAGAGGCAGCGTGTAAAGTCCTTGTTTGGTGTAAAGGGCTGGCGTCGCACGTTGCTTTGCCTAGTATCCGCGTTGGATGTTAGCGGGATACTGCCGACGTCACTTCCTGCAGTGACGTATTACTTCTTGTTAAGTCCAATGATTCCGGACTGTGGTTTTCCGTTCGTAGAGAATTTTGATTCCCAGCTTTGTTAAAAACCTGTTTGCATGGCCATGCAATTTAAAGAGATACTGACAGGTGTATGGCGCAGAAACCCAGACGCGTTTCGGGAGTTGTCGCTCTCCCTTCCTCAGTGGTTATGCCATACCTGTCGTAATGCACCTTATATACTCTCTCAAGTTCTCTTCAAACTCTGGGTCGGACTTTGGATCGGACTTCTGGATATGGTGTTTCCGTTTCTATGGTGTGTGGACTTCTAATATTCACCATTTGTTTAACGTATCTGTTTCTTTTTTAAGGAATCCCTGATTCAGTATTCATGGATTTCTTTTTAGTTGGTTTTTGTTGCGTCTTTTTAGTCTTTTATCTTTTGATCAATTTCCCATTATCAGGTAGATACCACATCACTATAGACACTCTGTTTAAAACCATGAATGATTATATGCCATTCTAATTATGGGTTACATACAATTCAGACATAAAGGTATATACGGATGATACGATGATCATATATAATATAATTAATAATGTATATATGATTATAAAAAGTGATAATCATAATGTTAAAATATCAAAACTAAAACAACAAATGATAGATGCTGGCACAATATCCATAATTGAAAATGGATATCCAAACGCAATGGTGTCAACATTGAGGTTTGTATTTGCACCATTAGTGAAGGACCTCCATTTCCAATTAGTCCATAACTGGTTGGTCCATAGTTTTCGACACAAAAAATATATAAAAATTATATAAAAATATGTGAATAAAACATACCCTTACAAGAAACCAAAAAGTTCCAATTCTGAATTGAGTCCCGATGGTAATAAGCTACCGAATTCATATATCTTTCTCGACTCTCTCCTGGACATTTGTTTGATATAGTTGCCTCCTCTCCAGTGCTGGTCCACCTTCTCCAGTGCCGTAAAGACGAGACTGGCTGGATCACTATTGTGGACCTCCCTGTAATGTTTAGAGAGGGAATGTTTGTCGTAGCCTTTCTTGATATTGGCTATGTGTTCAGCCAGTCTCGTCTTTAATAACCGTTTGGTTCTGCCAATATATTGTCTATTGCATGGGCACTGGATCAGGTAGACCACACCGGTAGAGTTACATGTGAGGCAATCCTTAATGTCCCAAACAAATGTGTTTTGTGTAGACGGAACTGTAGTGGTCTTACGGGGTTTATTGTTAATTCTACACGCAATACATTTGCCGCATTTAAAAAATCCTTTTAAGTCCATCCAGGTTCCCATCATTGTTCTTTTTTTCTCTCTAGATTTCACCGAGGGAGCTATTGTGATACCCAGATTGGGTGCCCTGGTGAATATGACTTTTGGGGATGTAGGCAAGAGATGGCCTATTGTCCTGTCATTTAATATATGGTGCCAGTTGGACTTCACTATTTTCTGTATTTTCCTATGGTCGTCATTAAAAGGAAGAATGATTCTATTACTAATCAGATCACTTGTCTCGGAAGTTTGCGATATTTTACTGCTGGTTTCCATTTTATTTCAAAGAAAGTCTGTCTGTCTAGTCTCCTAACTTTTTCCAATGCCTTTTGTACCACTTCCTCCGGATAGTCTTTCTCCCGAAATAGTTGACACATTCCAGCTGCCTCCTCCTCAAAACGTGAGTCTTCTGTACAATTCCTCCTGACCCTACGGAATTGGCCAGTCGGGATGTTATCAAGCCATCTTGGGAGGTGGCAGCTGGAATATTGGATGAAACTATTTCTGTTTGTAGGTTTAAAGAAAGTGTGGCAGACAAATCGATTAAGTTGTTTTCTGATCACAAGATCAAGGAATTCAGTCTCCTCCTTGATCATAGCATTGAAGACCAAGTTGAGTTGATTCTCGTTGATCTCCTTCAAAAAGAGATCAAGACCATCCTTTCCACTTTTCCAAATAAACACCACATCATCGATGTAGCGACGCCATAGGGCCAGGTCCGCCCCCAGCCTGGGTGTGATGTGATGATATTCCCATTCTGCCAAGAACAGATTGGCGTAGCTGGGGGCGAACCTGGTCCCCATGGCCGTCCCACACTTCTGCAGATAATATACACCCTCAAAACAGAAGTAATTGTGATTGAGGATGTATCTGATACCATCGATGATGAACTGGATATGGGTTTCCTCTAGCTCTCCCTCTCTTTCTATTTGTTTTCGTACTGCGATCATTCCCTGTTGATGGTCAATAGAGGTATAGAGGGATTGTATATCTAGGGTCCCCATGATCCACTCTGGTTGAACGTCCAGATGTTCTAATGTCTGGATGATGTTAGTAGTGTCTCTAATGTAGGATCTTGTTTTTTTCACTATAGGCTGTAATTGTGTGTCTATGTATCTGGACAAGTTTGAGGTAATGGACTCAATGCCCGAAACTATAGGCCGGCCAGGAGGGTTTTCAAGATCTTTGTGTATCTTGGGCAGACAGTAGAAGACCGGAAGTCTTCCCTGTGTGCCCAAGATAAACTCAAATTCCTGCTGTGATATCAATTTCTGCTCAAGACCCTGTATGCAGTAATCCTTTAATTCACTGTCAAATTTTTTGAAGGGGTCATTTTTAAGTCTCTTATATGTTTTTTCATCTCCAAGTTGTCTAAGACACTCACTATTGTATTTCATAGTATCCAGTATAACTACAGCTCCCCCCTTATCCGCTGGGCGTATAGTGATTGATTCCTTCTTCTGGAGAGATTTCAGTGCTGCGACTTCTTGTTTTGTTAAATTATCTCGATAAGTGGGTCTGATTTTGAGTTTTCTTATTTCGTCTTCCACATTCCTTTGGAAAACTGCCATTTCTCGGCTTATTTCGTTCCTTGGGAACATGGTGGATCTCTTTTTGAGGCCTGAATCCGCCCTCCCAAGATTTTTTTTTTGTTTGGGATTTGTTTGGTCCTTATTTTGAATATCATTTCTTATTATCGGGTTCTTCAGAAAATGTTTTTTAAGGCAGATGTTTCTAATGTATTTTTGTATGCCTATATAAGTTGAGAACTTGTCGATTTTCTGGGTAGGGGCAAATTTCAAACCCTTTTCTAATAACTTAGTTTGTGCTGTAGTGAGTGTGACCGAGCTCAAATTGATAATTGATGTTGAACTATCTATCTGTGTCTCGTGTGTGGTGACTCTTTTCCTCTTACTCCTTCTCGTCTTTCGGGTTCGTCTGTGTATCTGTGATACTTGTGTCTTAAATTTTCCCCGTGATTTGTTGTGGACTGTGATTGATATTTCCTTCTCTGTGTATTGTGATACTGGTTGGTGTTTTGCTGTGTGTATTGATGTCTCTGTCTCAAATTGTATTGATGTTTGTACGACTCCTGATTGTGAGGAGGTGTTTGTTCTCTGTGTCTTATTCTTGTCCTGTGGTGAGCAGGAGTGTGGTCTAAAAAAGGCTGGTCAGAAAGTAGTTCATATCTGTTACTCACTGCTCCAGCATAATTATTCTGTATACTATCCCTCGTATCTACTTCTCTCGGGGGAATTGCCCTCGGTAACAAAGTTGGATGATCCCCAAATTCTTCTATTTGTGGGTTCTTATATGTGTTCAAGTGTTTTTTTGTTTTTTTGTTTATAATCTCGTTCTCTATTTTATCTAATCCCCTACATATTCTTTCTTGCCAGATGTCAAACTCCTCATTTCTCGGTAATTTATCTATTTGTTCTTTCAGTTCTTCAATCTTTTTATTTACATCTCCTAATATCTCTGTTCTCCTTTTAATAATTAGTTTGACCAGTGAGATAGAATGGTTGAGTAGGAGTGTATTCCACTCCTCCTCAAATGTCTCACATACCAAATCTTGGGCTGGGGTTTTGTATAACATAAGTCCTTTGGGAACTCTTTGGTGTTCTATATAAAATTGAAGTGATCTTATTTCCCAATGTTGTCTAAGTTGCTTATGTAGTAAACCTTCAAGATCTCTAAATAAATCCACCATATTCTTATCGCTTGTTATTGTGCCATAATCCACATCATTAAATTTAAAGGTATCCGCTTTAGTTTTTTTACTTTGAATATGATGCCAAATGTCCATAGTGCTAAATGGAGGAGCTCACTCACTAGGGTGGGAAAACCTATGTGAAAAAAAAGGAAGTTGGTGGTGGCTGCTCTCCTTTATAGCCTATGATAAGGTGCTACAAATCCAGGGAGAGGACACCCTACCTCTCAAAAATAAATGGATTTGATAGGAATATAAGGATGAGCACTCTAACAATTGGCATATATTTATAAATTATTTATTAATTAATGCAATTTGATAACGGTGTACTCAAGTTACAATAAAACAATGATCAATACGATAAAATGGAATGGAATAAAATGATATGGAATAAAATAAAGTAAAGTAAAATACAATTGCACTGGTATCAAGTGATTCTAAGGTATCCTAATTGAAATGATCGGGTCCTGATAGTCTAATGTCCGACAGACCAAAAAAGGATCCCAAAAGGTGGAATCGATACGAACGTAAGTCCACACTTTCCAAAGTCTATTGGAGTGAATAATGTAGTTGGTAGTCTCGTCGCATCTGTTAGTATTGCCCAGTGGGACTGTATATCACAACGGTATAATAACTGACAGCTTTCAGCTTTGCAGCTGCTTACCTCTCCTTCATATACCTCCTTAGTCCTGCCGGATGCTTCAGACTGGGTCGGAAGGGTTCGTCGGGTGCAGCTTTTTTTTCGGCGATTTGATGACCGAATTGCCGAACGCTTACCTCTAAACACTTTTGATCTTGCGGTGCAGAGGCAGCGTGTAAAGTCCTTGTTTGGTGTAAAGGGCTGGCGTCGCACGTTGCTTTGCCTAGTATCCGCGTTGGATGTTAGCGGGATACTGCCGACGTCACTTCCTGCAGTGACGTATTACTTCTTGTTAAGTCCAATGATTCCGGACTGTGGTTTTCCGTTCGTAGAGAATTTTGATTCCCAGCTTTGTTAAAAACCTGTTTGCATGGCCATGCAATTTAAAGAGATACTGACAGGTGTATGGCGCAGAAACCCAGACGCGTTTCGGGAGTTGTCGCTCTCCCTTCCTCAGTGGTTATGCCATACCTGTCGTAATGCACCTTATATACTCTCTCAAGTTCTCTTCAAACTCTGGGTCGGACTTTGGATCGGACTTCTGGATATGGTGTTTCCGTTTCTATGGTGTGTGGACTTCTAATATTCACCATTTGTTTAACGTATCTGTTTCTTTTTTAAGGAATCCCTGATTCAGTATTCATGGATTTCTTTTTAGTTGGTTTTTGTTGCGTCTTTTTAGTCTTTTATCTTTTGATCAATTTCCCATTATCAGGTAGATACCACATCACTATAGACACTCTGTTTAAAACCATGAATGATTATATGCCATTCTAATTATGGGTTACATACAATTCAGACATAAAGGTATATACGGATGATACGATGATCATATATAATATAATTAATAATGTATATATGATTATAAAAAGTGATAATCATAATGTTAAAATATCAAAACTAAAACAACAAATGATAGATGCTGGCACAATATCCATAATTGAAAATGGATATCCAAACGCAATGGTGTCAACATTGAGGTTTGTATTTGCACCATTAGTGAAGGACCTCCATTTCCAATTAGTCCATAACTGGTTGGTCCATAGTTACACAGAGAGAAAAAAAGAACAATGATGGGAACCTGGATGGACTTAAAAGGATTTTTTAAATGCGGCAAATGTATTGCGTGTAGAATTAACAATAAACCCCGTAAGACCACTACAGTTCCGTCTACACAAAACACATTTGTTTGGGACATTAAGGATTGCCTCACATGTAACTCTACCGGTGTGGTCTACCTGATCCAGTGCCCATGCAATAGACAATATATTGGCAGAACCAAACGGTTATTAAAGACGAGACTGGCTGAACACATAGCCAATATCAAGAAAGGCTACGACAAACATTCCCTCTCTAAACATTACAGGGAGGTCCACAATAGTGATCCAGCCAGTCTCGTCTTTACGGCACTGGAGAAGGTGGACCAGCACTGGAGAGGAGGCAACTATATCAAACAAATGTCCAGGAGAGAGTCGAGAAAGATATATGAATTCGGTAGCTTATTACCATCGGGACTCAATTCAGAATTGGAACTTTTTGGTTTCTTGTAAGGGTATGTTTTATTCACATATTTTTATATAATTTTTATATATTTTTTGTGTCGAAAACTATGGACCAACCAGTTATGGACTAATTGGAAATGGAGGTCCTTCACTAATGGTGCAAATACAAACCTCAATGTTGACACCATTGCGTTTGGATATCCATTTTCAATTATGGATATTGTGCCAGCATCTATCATTTGTTGTTTTAGTTTTGATATTTTAACATTATGATTATCACTTTTTATAATCATATATACATTATTAATTATATTATATATGATCATCGTATCATCCGTATATACCTTTATGTCTGAATTGTATGTAACCCATAATTAGAATGGCATATAATCATTCATGGTTTTAAACAGAGTGTCTATAGTGATGTGGTATCTACCTGATAATGGGAAATTGATCAAAAGATAAAAGACTAAAAAGACGCAACAAAAACCAACTAAAAAGAAATCCATGAATACTGAATCAGGGATTCCTTAAAAAAGAAACAGATACGTTAAACAAATGGTGAATATTAGAAGTCCACACACCATAGAAACGGAAACACCATATCCAGAAGTCCGATCCAAAGTCCGACCCAGAGTTTGAAGAGAACTTGAGAGAGTATATAAGGTGCATTACGACAGGTATGGCATAACCACTGAGGAAGGGAGAGCGACAACTCCCGAAACGCGTCTGGGTTTCTGCGCCATACACCTGTCAGTATCTCTTTAAATTGCATGGCCATGCAAACAGGTTTTTAACAAAGCTGGGAATCAAAATTCTCTACGAACGGAAAACCACAGTCCGGAATCATTGGACTTAACAAGAAGTAATACGTCACTGCAGGAAGTGACGTCGGCAGTATCCCGCTAACATCCAACGCGGATACTAGGCAAAGCAACGTGCGACGCCAGCCCTTTACACCAAACAAGGACTTTACACGCTGCCTCTGCACCGCAAGATCAAAAGTGTTTAGAGGTAAGCGTTCGGCAATTCGGTCATCAAATCGCCGAAAAAAAAGCTGCACCCGACGAACCCTTCCGACCCAGTCTGAAGCATCCGGCAGGACTAAGGAGGTATATGAAGGAGAGGTAAGCAGCTGCAAAGCTGAAAGCTGTCAGTTATTATACCGTTGTGATATACAGTCCCACTGGGCAATACTAACAGATGCGACGAGACTACCAACTACATTATTCACTCCAATAGACTTTGGAAAGAGTGGACTTACGTTCGTATCGATTCCACCTTTGGGATCCTTTTTTGGTCTGTCGGACATTAGACTATCAGGACCCGATCATTTCAATTAGGATACCTTAGAATCACTTGATACCAGTGCAATTGTATTTTACTTTACTTTATTTTATTCCATATCATTTTATTCCATTCCATTTTATCGTATTGATCATTGTTTTATTGTAACTTGAGTACACCGTTATCAAATTGCATTAATTAATAAATAATTTATAAATATATGCCAATTGTTAGAGTGCTCATCCTTATATTCCTATCAAATCCATTTATTTTGAGAGGTAGGGTGTCCTCTCCCTGGATTTGTAGCACCTTATCATAGGCTATAAAGGAGAGCAGCCACCACCAACTTCCTTTTTTTTTCACATAGGTTTTTCCCACCCTAGTGAGTGAGCTCCTCCATTTAGCACTATGGACATTTGGCATCATATTCAAAGTAAAAAAACTAAAGCGGATACTTTTAAATTTAATGATGTGGATTATGGCACAATAACAAGCGATAAGAATATGGTGGATTTATTTAGAGATCTTGAAGGTTTACTACATAAGCAACTTAGACAACATTGGGAAATAAGATCACTTCAATTTTATATAGAACACCAAAGAGTTCCCAAAGGACTTATGTTATATAAAACCCCAGCCCAAGATTTGGTATGTGAGACATTTGAGGAGGAGTGGAATACACTCCTACTCAACCATTCTATCTCACTGGTCAAACTAATTATTAAAAGGAGAACAGAGATATTAGGAGATGTAAATAAAAAGATTGAAGAACTGAAAGAACAAATAGATAAATTACCGAGAAATGAGGAGTTTGACATCTGGCAAGAAAGAATATGTAGGGGATTAGATAAAATAGAGAACGAGATTATAAATAAAAAAACAAAAAAACACTTGAACACATATAAGAACCCACAAATAGAAGAATTTGGGGATCATTCCAACTTGTATCACAGAGGGCAATTCCCCCGAGAGAAGTAGATACGAGGGATAGTATACAGAATAATTATGCTGGAGCAGTGAGTAACAGATATGAACTACTTTCTGACCAGCCTTTTTTAGACCACACTCCTGCTCACCACAGGACAAGAATAAGACACAGAGAACAAACACCTCCTCACAATCAGGAGTCGTACAAACATCAATACAATTGAGACAGAGACATCAATACACACAGCAAAACACCAACCAGTATCACAATACACAGAGAAGGAAATATCAATCACAGTCCACAACAAATCACGGGGAAAATTCAAGACACAAGTATCACAGATACACAGACGAACCCGAAAGACGAGAAGGAGTAAGAGGAAAAGAGTCACCACACACGAGACACAGATAGATAGTTCAACATCAATTATCAATTTGAGCTCGGTCACACTCACTACAGCACAAACTAAGTTATTAGAAAAGGGTTTGAAATTTGCCCCTACCCAGAAAATCGACAAGTTCTCAACTATATAGGCATACAAAAATACATTAGAAACATCTGCCTTAAAAAACATTTTCTGAAGAACCCGATAATAAGAAATGATATTCAAAATAAGGACCAAACAAATCCCAAACAAAAAGATCTTGGGAGGGCGGATTCAGGCCTCAAAAAGAGATCCTACCATGTTCCCAAGGAACGAAATAAGCCGAGAAATGGCAGTATTCCAAAAGAATGTGGAAGGACGAAATAAGAAAACTCAAAATCAGACCCACTTATCGAGACAATTTAACAAAACAAGAAGTCGCAGCACTGAAATCTCTCCAGAAGAAGGAATCAATCACCATACGCCCAGCGGATAAGGGGGGAGCTGTAGTTATACTGGATACTATGAAATACAACAGTGAGTGTCTTAGACAACTTGGAGATGAGAAAACATATAAGAGACTAAAAAATGACCCCTTCAAAGAATTTGACAGTGAATTAAAGGATTACTGCATGCAGGGTCTTGAGCAGAAATTGATATCACAGCAGGAATTTGAGTTTATCTTGGGCACACAGGGAAGACTTCCGGTCTTCTACTGTCTGCCCAAGATACACAAAGATCTCGAAAACCCTCCTGGCCGACCTATAGTTTCGGGCATTGAGTCCATTACCTCAAACTTGTCCAGATACATAGACACACAATTACAGCCTATAGTGAAAAAAACAAGATCCTACATTAGAGACACTACTAACATCATCCAGACATTAGAACATCTGGACGTTCAACCAGAGTGGATCATGGGGACCCTAGATATACAATCCCTCTATACCTCTATTGACCATCAACAGGGAATGATCGCAGTACGAAAACAAATAGAAAGAGAGGGAGAGCTAGAGGAAACCCATATCCAGTTCATCATCGATGGTATCAGATACATCCTCAATCACAATTACTTCTGTTTTGAGGGTGTATATTATCTGCAGAAGTGTGGGACGGCCATGGGGACCAGGTTCGCCCCCAGCTACGCCAATCTGTTCTTGGCAGAATGGGAATATCATCACATCACACCCAGGCTGGGGGCGGACCTGGCCCTATGGCGTCGCTACATCGATGATGTGGTGTTTATTTGGAAAAGTGGAAAGGATGGTCTTGATCTCTTTTTGAAGGAGATCAACGAGAATCAACTCAACTTGGTCTTCAATGCTATGATCAAGGAGGAGACTGAATTCCTTGATCTTGTGATCAGAAAACAACTTAATCGATTTGTCTGCCACACTTTCTTTAAACCTACAAACAGAAATAGTTTCATCCAATATTCCAGCTGCCACCTCCCAAGATGGCTTGATAACATCCCGACTGGCCAATTCCGTAGGGTCAGGAGGAATTGTACAGAAGACTCACGTTTTGAGGAGGAGGCAGCTGGAATGTGTCAACTATTTCGGGAGAAAGACTATCCGGAGGAAGTGGTACAAAAAGGCATTGGAAAAAGTTAGGAGACTAGACAGACAGACCTTTCTTTGAGAATAAAATGGAAACCAGCAGTAAAATATCGCAAACTTCCGAGACAAGTGATCTGATTAGTAATAGAATCATTCTTCCCTTTAATGACGACCATAGGAAAATACAGAAAATAGTGAAGTCCAACTGGCACCATATATTAAATGACAGGACAATAGGCCATCTCTTGCCTACATCCCCAAAAGTCATATTCACCAGGGCACCCTAATCTGGGTATCACAATAGCTCCCTCGGTGAAATCTAGAGAGAAAAAAAGAACAATGATGGGAACCTGGATGGACTTAAAAGGATTTTTTAAATGCGGCAAATGTATTGCGTGTAGAATCAACAATAAACCCCGTAAGACCACTACAGTCCCGTCTACACAAAATACATTTGTTTGGGACATTAAGGATTGCCTCACATGCAACTCTACCGGTGTGGTCTACCTGATCCAGTGCCCATGCAATAGACAATATATTGGCAGAACCAAACGGTTATTAAAGACGAGACTGGCTGAACACATAGCCAATATCAAGAAAGGCTACGACAAACATTCCCTCTCTAAACATTACAGGGAGGTCCACAATAGTGATCCAGCCAGTCTCGTCTTTACGGCACTGGAGAAGGTGGACCAGCACTGGAGAGGAGGCAACTATATCAAACAAATGTCCAGGAGAGAGTCGAGAAAGATATATGAATTCGGTAGCTTATTACCATCGGGACTCAATTCAGAATTGGAACTTTTTGGTTTCTTGTAAGGGTATGTTTTATTCACATATTTTTATATAATTTTTATATATTTTTTGTGTCGAAAACTATGGACCAACCAGTTATGGACTAATTGGAAATGGAGGTCCTTCACTAATGGTGCAAATACAAACCTCAATGTTGACACCATTGCGTTTGGATATCCATTTTCAATTATGGATATTGTGCCAGCATCTATCATTTGTTGTTTTATTTGTTATCTCATTTTTAATAATATTATGTTTATCATTATCATTTTTATTATCACATATATGTTATTATTAATCATATTACATATGTTCATTTTATTATTCGTATATATCTCTATGTTTGATATATTAATGAATAGTATGTAACCCAAAATTAGAATGGCATATATAATCATTCACGGTTTTAAACAGACTGTCTATAGTGATGTGGTATCTACCTAATATTGGGAAATCGATCAAAATATAAAAGACTGAAAGGACGCAAAAAAACAACAAAAACTAACTAAAAGAAATCCATGAATACTGAATCAGGGATTTCTTAAAAAAGAAACAGATCTTGATAAATAAACGGTGAAAATTAGAAGTCCACACATCATATCACATAGAAACGGAAGTACTATATCCAGAAGTCCGATCCAAAGTCCGACCCAGAGTTTGAAGAGAATTTGAGAGAGTATATAAGGTGTATTAAGACAGGTATGGCATAACCACTGAGGAAGGGAGAGCGACAACTCCCGAAACGCGTCTGGGTTTCTGCGCCATACACCTGTCAGTATCTCTTTAAATTGCATGGCCATGCAAACAGGTTTTTAACAAAGCTGGGAATCAAAATTCTCTACGAACGGAAAACCACAGTCCGGAATCATTGGACTTAACAAGAAGTAATACGTCACTGCAGGAAGTGACGTCGGCAGTATCCCGCTAACATCCAACGCGGATACTAGGCAAAGCAACGTGCGACGCCAGCCCTTTACACCAAACAAGGACTTTACACGCTGCCTCTGCACCGCAAGATCAAAAGTGTTTAGAGGTAAGCGTTCGGCAATTCGGTCATCAAATCGCCGAAAAAAAAAGCTGCACCCGACGAACCCTTCCGACCCAGTCTGAAGCATCCGGCAGGACTAAGGAGGTATATGAAGGAGAGGTAAGCAGCTGCAAAGCTGAAAGCTGTCAGTTATTATACCGTTGTGATATACAGTCCCACTGGGCAATACTAACAGATGCGACGAGACTACCAACTACATTATTCACTCCAATAGACTTTGGAAAGTGTGGACTTACGTTCGTATCGATTCCACCTTTGGGATCCTTTTTTGGTCTGTCGGACATTAGACTATCAGGACCCGATCATTTCAATTAGGATACCTTAGAATCACTTGATACCAGTGCAATTGTATTTTACTTTACTTTATTTTATTCCATATCATTTTATTCCATTCCATTTTATCGTATTGATCATTGTTTTATTGTAACTTGAGTACACCGTTATCAAATTGCATTAATTAATAAATAATTTATAAATATATGCCAATTGTTAGAGTGCTCATCCTTATATTCCTATCAAATCCATTTATTTTTGAGAGGTAGGGTGTCCTCTCCCTGGATTTGTAGCACCTTATCATAGGCTATAAAGGAGAGCAGCCACCACCAACTTCCTTTTTTTTCACATGTATTGGAATATCATTTGATTTTGATAACTATGTACTGTGAAAACTATGCATGTTGTCCTAACTGTATGTTGAGAGATATTTCTCTTATTCTGGAAGATTGTATAATTCCGTGCTTTTCAATAAACAGAAGTTTACAAAAAAAAAAAAAAAGAAATGCAAACGGTGAAAATGTGCTAGCAAATTAAAAGAGTTGACCAGGCTACAGATGACTGAGCTCACATTAATAAAATGTGTCACCTAAAATTGTATCTACCAGTTAAAACCAGATAGCACACATCCTTTTTTCTAATCTGCTTTTATTTTCTGACTGTGCAGATTTTTTAAATTCCATTTCCTGTACATGATTATGGAGGCTTCAGAAAGTATTAAGAAAATAGCTTTACGAAAGCCCCATGGGTCATAGACACAATGGTCAGGAAGGGACCCTATTGACTTCTATGGGAGACTTTTCTAAGCATGCTTTGTGGCCTGCGCAGAGGTCATTGTACAAGGAAAGAATAGATAAGAATTGACACTACTACTACTGTGAATGGAGGATCCTGTCTTATCTATACACAGAGGTGATAGCATTACACGCAGGATTAGAATGACAGATAAGAAGATAACTACAGTAAAGTGATTTGCACAGATGAATAAATGGCGCCTATTATTAGGCTTAGTAGCCATTGTGAAAACTGCAGGATTTTATGGTTTTGTTAACATAAAGATATTGACATGGAAAATTAAAAATAACATCAATAAAAATTATTTACAAATATGTTAAACAAAATATGTGATTTAAACAATAGGTCGTTTTCTGATGATACAATCCCCTTATAGTGAAAGGGAGCTGAGTTTTAGTACACTGGGGCAGAAACTACACTGCTTGCAGAGCCTTCTGCTTCCATTCCACATACTGTATAGCCTCTGATGCTGCAGCAGCTCAAAACAGCTGATTGTAAGGGGTGCCAAGTATCAGACCCCCACCAATCGGATACTGATGACCTATCCGCCTCAATATCTGTGGCCTGAACTCGCTTAACCACCTCCCGACCGCCTAACGCACCGATGCGTCCGGGAGGTGGTTGATTTACTCCTCCTGGACGCATCGGCGCGTCATCTCTCGATACCCGAGATTTCCTGTGAACGCGCGCACACAGGCGCGTGCGCTCACAGGAACAGAAGGTAAGCGAGTGGATCTCCAGCCTGCCAGCGGCGATCGCTCGCTGGCAGGCTGGAGATGTGATTTTTTTTAACCCCTAACAGGTATATTAGACGCTGTTTTGATAACAGCGTCTAATATACCTGCTACCTGGTCCTCTGGTGGTCCCTTTTGTTAGGATCCACCACCAGAGGACACAGGCAGCTCAGTAAAGTCGCACCAAACACCACACTACACTACCCCCCCCCCCGTCACTTATTAACCCCTTATGAACCCCTGATCACCCATGATCACCCCATATAAACTCCCTGATCACCCCCCTGTCATTGATCACCCCCCTGTCAGGCTCCGTTCAGACGTCCGTATGATTTTTACGGATCCACGGATACATGGATCGGATCCGCAAAACACATGCGGACGTCTGAATGGAGCCTTACAGGGGGGTGATCAATGACAGGCGGGTGATCACCCATATAGATTCCCTGATCACCCCCTGTCATTGATCACCCCCCCCCTGTCATTGATTACCCCCCTGTAAGGCTCCATTCAGACGTCCGTATGATTTTTACGGATCCATGGATACATGGATCGGATCCGCAAAACACATGCGGACGTCTGAATGGAGCCTTACAGAGGGGTGATCAATGACAGGCGGGTGATCACCCATATACACTCCCTGATCACCCCCTGTCATTGATCACCCCCCTGTCATTGATCACCCCCCTGTAAGGCTCCATTCAGACGTCCGCATGTGTTTTGCGGATCCGATCAATGTATCCATGGATCCGTAAAAATCATTTGGACGTCTGAATGGAGCCTTACAGGGGGGTGATCAATGACAGAGGGGTGATCACCCATATACACTCCCTGATCACCCCCTGTCATTGATCACCCCCCTGTAAGGCTCCATTCAGACGTCCGCATGTGTTTTGCGGATCCGATCCATGTATCCATGGATCCGTAAAAATCATACGGACGTCTGAATGGAGCCTTACCAGGGGGGTGATCAATGACAGGGGGGTGATCAGGGAGTCTATATGGGTGATCACCCCCCTGTCATTGATCACCCCCCCTGTAAGGCTCTATTCAGACATTTTTTTGGCCCAAGTTAGCGGAAATATATATTTTTTTTTGTTTGTTTTTTCTTACTAAGTCTCATATTCCACTAACTTGTGTCAAAAAATAAAATCTCACATTAACTCACCATACCCCTCACGGAATCCAAATGCGTAAACATTTTTAGACATTTATATTTCAGACTTCTTCTCACGCTTTAGGGCCCCTAAAAAGCCAGGGCAGTATAAATACCCCACATGTGACCCCATTTCGGAAAGAAGACACCCCATGGTATTCCGTGAGGGGCATATTGAGTCCATGAAAGATTGAAATTTTTGTCCTAAGTTAGCGGAAATTGAGACTTTGTGAGAAAAAAACCAAAAAAAAATCAATTTCCGCTAACTTATGCAAAAAAAAAAAATTCTATGAACTCGCCAGGCCCCTCATTGAATACCTTGGGGTGTCTTCTTTCCAAAGTGGGGTCACATGTGGGGTATTTATACTGCCCTGGCTTTCTGCCCTGGCTTTTTAGGGGCCCGAAAGTGTGAGAAGAAGTCTGGGATCCAAATGTCAAAAAATGCCCTCCTAAAAGGAATTTGGGCACCTTTGCGCATCTAGGCTGCAAAAAGGTGTCACACATCTGGTATCGCCGTACTCAGGAGAAGTTGGGGAATGTGTTTTGGGGTGTCATTTTACATATACCCATGCTGGGTGAGAGAAATATCTTGGTCAAATGCCAACTTTGTATAAAAAAAATGGGAAAAGTTGTCTTTTGCCAAGATATTTCTCTCACCCAGCATGGGTATATGTAAAATGACACCCCAAAACACATTCCCCAACTTCTCCTGAGTACGGCGATACCAGATGTGTGACACTTTATTGCAGCCTAGGTGGGCAAAGGGGCACATATTCCAAAGTGCACCTTTCGGATTTCGCAGGCCATTTTTTTACACATTTTGATTGCAAAGTTCTTCTCACACATTTGGGCCCCTAAATTGCCAGGGCAGTATAACTACCCCACAAGTGACCCCATTTTGGAAAGAAGACACCCCAAGGTATTCCGTGAGGGGCATGGCGAGTTCCTAGAATTTTTTATTTTTTGTCGCAAGTTAGTGGAATATGAGACTTTGTAAGAAAAAAATTAAAATAAAAATCATCATTTTCCGCTAACTTGTGACAAAAAATAAAAAGTTCTATGAACTCACTATGCCCATCAGCGAATACCTTAGGGTGTCTACTTTCCGAAATGGGGTAATTTGTGGGGTGTTTCTACTGTCTGGGCATTGTAGAACCTCAGGAAACATGACAGGTGCTCAGAAAGTCAGAGCTGCTTCAAAAAGCGGAAATTCACATTTTTGTACCATAGTTTGTAAACGCTATAACTTTTACCCAAACCATTTTTTTTTTGCCCAAACATTTTTTTTTATCAAAGACATGTAGAACAATAAATTTATCCAAAAATTTATATATGGATGTCTTTTTTTTGCAAAATTTTACAGCTGAAAGTGAAAAATGTCATTTTTTTGCAAAAAAATCGTTAAATTTCGATTAATAACAAAAAAAAGTAAAAATGTCAGCAGGAATGAAATACCACCAAATGAAAGCTCTATTAGTGAGAAGAAAAGGAGGTAAAATTCATTTGGGTGGTAAGTTGCATGACCGAGCGATAAACGGTGAAAGTAGTGTAGTGCCGAAGTGTAAAAAGTGGCCTGGTCATGAAGGGGGTTTTAGCTAGCGGGGTTGAAGTGGTTAAAGGGAACCTGTCACCTGGATTTTGGGTATAGAGCTGAGGACATGGGTTTCTAGATGGCAGCTAGCACATCCCCAATATCCAGTCCCCATAGCTCTGTGTGCTTTTATTGTGTAATAAAAATGATTTGATACATATGCAAATTAACCTGAGATGAGTCCTGTACGGTGAGATTCAGAGACAGGACTCATCTCAGGTTAATTTGCATATGTATCAAATCTTTATTTTACATAATAAAAGCACACAGAGTTATAGGGACTGGATATTGCGGATGTGCTAGCGGCTATCTAGCAACCCATATCCTCAGCTCTATACCCCAAATCCAGGTGACAGGTTCCCTTTAAGTCAGATAATGTGTAAATGTTGATAAATTGGATGAAAGGACAAGTGCAATCAAATATGACATGCAGCACGCCAGACCTGCAGGATATATCGATAGTGAGGTCACGGTTATGGGCAATCGAGGGTTACTCACTTTCTGAGGAGAACCCTGGGCAGGCATGCGGCAGTGAAGGAGAGGTAGACACTAGTTCCTCTGGGGCACACTCTGGATGTAGGGACCAGGCCTGATGGTGTGTGAGGTGCCCTGGATGTTGCAGGTGTTTTGAGTGCCTTAGGTAAGGTCCCTTTAAGAATCGTGACGCCAGTGCCTGTAACGGTGGCACACCGGTTTGCAGGAGGATTAATGGAGTACACAGATGGTAAACCAAACGTTGCTTTACTTTAGGAAACAGTCCAACTTTATACAAGCAGTAGTTGATAATGCAGTCCTTTACAGTATAAATGCACAGCAGGTTCACTTTACAGCACAGCAGGTTTAAATCTTGCAAGATACTTGGAGGGTAAACAGTAAATGCTTTGCAGGACAATGCTGCGCTATCCCCTCAGCTTTACTAGTTGGCTGGATCCCAAGGCCCGGATGCCTAATTGCTGGCTTGAATCCTTGGTATACAAAATCCTCCTCCAGTATTGACACTTGCTCTATATATCACAGTACCTCTGCCTCTCAGCTTACTTCTCTGCTGGGTTGCAAGGTGGCTGCAGGTTTCTCCCAGGAGGTGCTCTCCTACTACTGGGGCGTTTCATCTGTGTTATCTGGATTACTGGTCTCCAGGCAGGCTGTACTCCTTCTAGCCTCCTGGTGCAACTCGAAACCAGGACTGTGCAGCTGCATGTCAGGAGGAGGCCCTCAGCATATCTCTGGCTGGTGCCTTCTCACTTCTGTCTCCACAGACTCCTGACTATGACCTAGCTCCTCCCTGTCTGGGCCTGGACATTTATACTAGGGGCTGCCTATCTCCCTCTAGTGTCTGGGATGTCTAATTACACCCAACTAGGCCTGCTAAGCATTAACTGGGGAAACAGACCAATGTAAAAACACACAAGAAATGCATTACAATGCATAGATAAATATAATATCACTGTCCCTTGCGAGCAGAAGTAACACGTTACCCAATTGACCCTTGTGTAGTGCCCACTCCTACCTAGTGGGACACTACAGACGTAGGTCTTGGTGTCTAGATGCATCTGGTAAAGTAACACAGCAATTAAAGCTGCTATAAAAAAAGATACTCGCAAACCAGGAGCTCAATAAAAAAATAAAAATTAAAGAACAGTTTTTTTGGGTAGGTGATTTTTTATTCTCGGAGGGGGGAGATTGGGGGGTTTGCAGGGATTTGTTATACTTCCTATGCTGTCAGCCTGATTTACGGTAACTACACAGACATGACACAGTGGTCTGGTTGGTGTGTATTTGCATTTTATTATGTGAATAAATCATATTATTTCCTTGTAACAAAGGCCTCATGCACACGATTGTTGTGTGCACCCGTGGCCGTTGTTCTGTTTTCCGTGATTTTCTGCAGCCCCATTGACTTTCAATGGGTCCGTGGAAAACTCGGCTAATGCACCATTTGTCAACCGCGTCCGTGATCCGTGTTTCCAGTCCGTCAAAAAAATATAACCTGTCCTATTTTTTTCACGGAAAACGGTTCGCGGACCCATTCAAGTCAATGGGACCGTGAAAAAACGCGGTGGCACACCCGATTGACATCCGCGTCCGTTTTATTTCTATCTTTTGCCATGGCCAAACTGTCTGCCAAAACTTGTGCCAATAAAATAAATATATATATATATATATACAGGAAGTTTAATGTCACAGGTTATGCAAATTGCTAGCCAACTGTGCCTAAAAGCTGGTGTGTGGTGAGGCAGCCATTGCAGCTTTATTTACTTCAAACATGCCACGGTGGAATGTTGAAAAGCTCATAAATCTGGTCCAGGAGAGGCCCGAGCTCTGGGATTCCAGATCCAATTCCTATCTGGACCGAGTGAGAAAGGATGCTGCATGGGAGTAAGTGGCCCGTAGCATGAGGAGGGCCGAATGGGCCAAAGCAGATAGCCAAGGCTGGGCAGATTTAGGTAAGTGATAGCAATGTAGTTGTACTGTCCTTGCCCTGTGTGTGCCAAAATGATGTAGTTTAAAATTCCCTGAGGTCACAGCACTGTATATTTTGTGGTCCAGCTTCATTTAGCATAAAGGCCTGTACATGGTTTTTTGTCGTGTCGTGCACTAAATACCATACCCCACCATTTCTTACTTTAAATGGCTGTCCCTCCCTTTGCTACAGCATACAGTACTCACGTCTAATCACATGTATGGACACTTTTTATTTGGTGACACATGTGTCCCTGTTGTAATTGTGCATCTTTGAGTTGTCATCCTCACATATTCTAAAGTATTCTAGTCCAAATGGCTTGCACGACTAGTCTCCTTCTTGAACTTGTTCATTAGTATCCACACACCTGCAGTACTGTACCATGTGCTGTTTAATCTGGCCAATTCTGTTAATTTGGCTTCTTGAACTAGGTTAACATTTTCATTTATTTATTTTTTACTATATATATGTATTTTGGGATTTAATTTATTTTGAACTAATTGGTATATTATGTCATTTCTTAACATTCAAACAGACTTAAACACGATGGGCAAGTTGCCGTAACCAAATTCGGAGGGATGTCACCGGCAAAGGCCGGAGTGGGGAGGGAACCTCAAGGAAAAGGCCATATATTTATACTGCGCAGTTGCAGTTTTTGAGGCCAGTTATGGATTTGAGGCTGTAAGTATTTTTAATGTTTTTTGGACATTATAAATGTTTTTTAAACTTAGGTTAGAATCTTGGTGAGCAATAGTGTAAAAGAATGTAATGGGTTGTATAGTGTTGTACTATTGATGACCTATCCTTTGAGTAGGTCAGGCATGTCAAAACTGAGACCATCCAGCTCTTTCCAAACTGCAACTCCCAGCATGCAATAATAGCTGAAAGCTATCCAGTCCTGCTGGGAGTTTTAGTTGTGCAACAGCTGGCGGCCAACAGTTTGTACATGCCTGGTGTAGGTTCTCTCCATCATATTTGTGTTGGAGTCACACCAGGCACCACCACTGATGAGCTGTATGATGAGATGACACGTGCAGAGCGCACATGGCGCCTCCCCTATCTCTTTTGTTCCTGTGAAGCAATATTTTCACGGTCAAGGAACATAAATGTTTGCAATCTGATCAAGAATAGAGAAGGGAGATGGCACGTGCGCACTGCACGGATTATCTCCTCATACAGTTGATCATCGTGTTTGACGGCTGCCGTTCACACACCAATATATTCTTGTGTACCTAGCCTATGGATAGGTGTCAAATCTCAAAAGGTAGGATAAACCCTCCTTTTTGGGGGGAGCCCTGAATAGTGTAGCCATTTGTGTTTGTTTGGGTTGTGGTTATATTTTTTTCCATAGATACCTGTTATCTTACTTTTGTATGTTTTAAAATTTGATACCCATTAGGTATTGTCATTGTCCTTATCTAGGTCAAATATTATACTACAAACCCACAACATGTATTCCTAAAATTTCTCATATTAAATGACAAAAACATAATCCTATGCTAATGGATTAGAATGATGTTCCAACTAGGTTTGACCCGCAGAATTAAAACTACTACTCCCACCATGATCAAGTGTTGCCTGGAACATGTTGTTTCTCTGTAAATGATGTTCTACTAGGTTAACAGTACAACCTGTATGTTTGGGTGGTGGAAGCAGGCCACATAAAGACGAGATGGACTGAATATCAGCACTGGTTTTAGTCCTTCAATGAGTAATCCTCTTCTGAGGCTGGACAGCTCCAAACGAAAAACAATGGGTTCCAAATAGTGTTACATTAGGCCTTTACATGACATGTCCCACTGTTTATTGTAAATTTAACACCATTTTTTGATGTAAATATTCTCATAGAAGCTGTTATTCATTGTGTTAAATAAAATATCTGATGTATGCTGCCACACCGTATATGTTGTTCAATTTCTTTTATTCAAAAGAGTTATGAAAGAACATCACATCAAGAGACATTAACAGCTCGATGACAAGTCGAAGCTGTGTACAAATAGAAATATACACTCCAATGTTTAAAGATGCAGAGAACTTCAGGGAGCATATAAGGGTACAACCAGTGGTCATTCTTTACAGTCAAGTGGCGCAACACAGTCTGGTTGACGGACGCTGTAAAGTAAGAGCTCTGTAGCATACAATCACAGAAAGACCAATGACATAGACAGGACAAACACAAAAGAACATGGTGGGGGGGGGGGGGGGAAGGGGGAGATAGATCCTGACCATAGATGTAGAGAGACAAGAGTCAGAGTAATAAAATGCAATTGAAGCGAGCCAATCGGTAAACCTATACCCATTTCAGGTGGGAATGGTAACCTGAAAAAGGGAGTAGGGTAGTGGAGACTAGAGAGGGGGCCAATATCGCCACACCGTATATGTATATTGTACACATGCGGCTGTTTACACTTAATATAAATGATGTACTTTTGCAATGATGAAATCAAATGATATAATATTTTTTCTTTTGTTTCTTTAAAATACAGTACTGAGGACAGTCTGGAAGCCTCTGATGATTCGGAGACGGCGGGGAGTTAAACCCCGGCAGTTTTTTCCCCGGCCACAAGCCCCGCACCAATGCCGGCAGAGGACCCAGAAGATTCAACAGTGGGCCAGGACCCCCTACCACTGGCCAGTCCACCAAGAGTTCACCAGCTGCGGCCCAGGCGTTGCCGCCAAGTCCCTCCCTCTACCTCTGGGCAAGATAATCGCGAAATGATTGATGCACGCGTCATAGATTTTCTTGCCCAGAGGAGGAGTGATGGCTTGGAGGAGAAGATGCTTAGGGGACTAGGGCCAGTAATGAAGCAGGTCACTCCTGACAAATATCATGAGTGTCTGGCTTCATTGGCCCTAGTCATCAAGATGTATAGTACCCCTTACCAGGGAGACATTCTTGGGAAAATTAATTGTCTCAAAAATGAGATAGTAAATGCTGCTCAGCAGCAGCAAACAGCCACCTATCATGTGCCTCCCCAAACATCCCAAGGGCCATCTCCCCCCCCAACCACAATACCAGCCAACCCAAGACCCAACACATCATGTGGGTCAGCCTCATTACCAGGCCACTTTGCCAACTGGCCCAACTCAACAGAGCCATGTACGGTCACGGTCGTCATTTCCTCCCGGGTTGTTTACACAGGACCTATTTGAATTATAAATGTTGTTTATTTAAAATATGCCAGCACTTTTTATGTATATGTTTTTAATTTATCAACATTGCTTTTGGATTTGCAATCCAGATATTTAATTTAAAGCTTGTTTGGGAGAAAACAATTTGACTGGTGTTTTTCTTTTCACAATCCATAAAAACATTCAACACAATGTAAAAACACTTCCACATGCACTGTAGCTCACAAAGCAACACTTTATTTTGAAGACCAACATCTTTATTTTGGAATACTGTGATCATGAGGTATTAGAAAATTTTTGGGACCATATATGCCAAATAATATAGATGTTTAAGTCAATTTACATTTAGACGAAAACATGTTTAATATTTTTTTATATGCAGTTTAAAATATGTGATGTCCCAAAAATCTCAGCCCACAAGCCCACGTCAAGGGTCCTCATTCTCTTACGAGTCACTACACTCAACTACCACAATAAATTTAAGTAATCTATCTACAAAATAATAAACAACTAAAGAGCCCAGAAGATTTCACAAACTGCCACGAATAGCGTCCCTCTGCCATGGCAAGGACCCCTCTGGGCTGTAAAAGTATTCTGCATAGAGTTCCCGAACTGCAATGCCTGCAGTCCCAGGTCATCTATGCAGGGTCCTTTCCAAACCCAAATCTGATGACGTAGGAAGATCTTCCAGGTCAACAGAAGAGGAAGCCTCGTGAATCCTGGTGAAGTTGTGTAGAACACCACAAGCTTGAATCACCAGGGTAGCATTCTCCGGATCCATCTGTATAGATGACAAAAATACCCTCCACTTGCTAGAGAGTATCCCGAAAGCGCACTCAACATACCGACGGGACGAGTCAACCGGTAGTTGAATATACGCCTCCTGACACCCAAACCACGCTTTGGAAAGGGCCGCATAACATGTGGAGTCAATGCAAACCCTTCATCCGCCACGATGACAAATGGAGCCGGCGGACCTGCACATCCGGGCAGTCTTCTGGACTCGGGCAAGGCAAGCTGGTTGGCACGAAGCCGCTCACCCATTCTAGAAGCACTAAAGATGCGAGCATCCGCAGTGCTTCCATAGGCCCCATATCAACCATTATAAACCGGTAGTTACTGTCAGCAACAGCCATCAGCACTACCAAAAAATATTGTTTATAATTGAAGAATCGGGACCCTGAGTGAGGAGGCTTCTTCACACGGATGTGCTTGGTATCCATTACCCCGATGCAGTTTGGAAACTGCGCAGAAATTTGGAAGCCCTCAGCAATCCGAAGCCAATCGTCCACCTTGGGCTGCGGCATCACCGTCTCTCAGAGTTGCTGCCAGATGACATGGCAAGTGTGACATACAATTCGCGAGATCATCGAGGTTCCTAAAAGAAACTCAAAATGCAGGGATGCAAAAGAGTTCCCAGTTGCAAGGAATCTGTTGAAAAACGAGAAAAAAAAAAACAATCAGTCAGCAGCAAATCAAAGGGAACAACAGATTCATGAATCACTAAAAATGTTGTATACAAGACATGATTTTAAAAACCATATGTGTCACGGCTGAGGATGGGGAAAACCCTCAGCCGTGCGGTATCAGCAGATGGATGGTCAAAGCATGGCCAGGACAGGAATCAGGTCACCTCCTAACAATCCCTAATTCTGACCCTGTCTCCTAGCCTGTATGAGCCGACCCTGATGGTAGGAGGGCTCATACTCCGGAACCTGATATTCCTGCTAGCCCTCAGGGTGGCCCTGGACTAGGAGCTGGGTAAGACTACCTGTTCCTCCTAGATACGGACAAACAGGAGTCTCACTGGCCAAGCTATAATGAAAGGGGAAACAGAAACATACATATGGCAATGGCAGGTAAGTGAGACTACTACCACACCTACCTGCCACCGACACAGAGCCTGGAACCCATGTATAAGTGCTGCTGTCCACAACAACACAAGGGACACAGCACACAACACACATCACACAGGAAACCAGGAAACCATATGCTGCAATAAATAAAGACCAAAGAAACATCTACTTAACACCATACATAAAGCTTATGACCACAAGGATGGCCCCCACTGGCAGATGGTATAACAGGAGGATGTCTCCAGCAACCATGGCTGAAGAACCCCTCAGCTAACTGAAAACAGCAGAGGCTTTATAGCCCAAAGTAGCCACACCCACACTCAGACACACCCAGTGATCACACACACAGAAGGGAGTTAACCCTTCCAACACAAGGCAAGGGAAGACGGCCACTTAAAGGGGAAGTACACACTTAATCACACACTTCACCTGTTGCCGCGGGCAACGGCATGCGTGGCAACCATGTCCTGGGGATCAGCCATAGGGTAAAGACACTGCCACCACATGCACACAACACCACGGGCAACCAAGTGAAGGAAAGTGTCACAAAACAAACCATAGGCCGTGACAATATGTCAGTGGTGGCGAACCTATAGCACGGGTGCCAGAGACAGCACTCAGGGCCCTCTCTGTGGGCACCCACACCCTTGAAAACGTCTATGGTTTACCAATATAACTTATACTTTTCCAAACATTCATCAGGACAGGGCACACGATGAAAGGGACAGGCAGCACTGAATGTAGGCAGGCTATTATAGCAAAATGTTAAAATAAATGGGTTTAAAACTATATTGGACTATGGTATTCTGGTGAAATTGCCGTGTTGGCACTTTGCATAAAAAACGTGGGTTTGGGATTGAAGTTTGGAAACTCAGTCTGTAAACGGCTCGCCATCACTGCCCTATGTCGTTTGTTGATTAAAGTAAAATTAAAAATTATAATTTAAGTCTATGAGCAAAACACTAACAACCACAACTAAGTTACAACAACTGTGTTTAGTCCCTTTGAAATGTTGAAAGTGATGGGCAAGTCTGAAATTATGTGAACATTATGCATGATGCGGACGTTTGCTGAAAATTGCAGGGGTTGACAGCAGCACAATCCCACAAAATAGGGTACAGACCGGTATATAGGCTTCAAGCCGGGAGGTGCACGCAGATAGGGATCCTGACGAGGGTCCCAAATCTTCCAGACACTACTATAATCCGCAGCACTCGCCAGTAGTTAACGAAAAATGGTGATTTAATCACTCAGACAGGCAGGTTACAGCCTGCTGTAACCTGACTGAATAAATGACCATTTTTCAGAAACTACAGGCGAGTGCTGCGGATTATTGTAGTGTCTGGAAGATTTGGGACCCTCGGTCAGGATCCCTATCTGCGTGCACCTCCCGGCTTGAAGCCTATATACCGGTCTGTACCCTATTTTGTGGGATTGTGGTGCTGCCAACCCCTGCGATTTTCAGCAAACGTCCGCATCATGCATAATGTTCACATAATTTCGGACTTGCCCATCACTTTCAACATTTCAAAGGGACTAAACACAGTTGTTGTAACTTAGTTGTGGTTGTTAGTGTTTTGCTCATAGACTTAAATTATAATTTTTAATTTTACTTTAATCAACAAACGACATAGGGCAGTGATGGCGAGCTGTTTACAGACTGAGTTTCCAAACTTCAATCCCAAACCCACGTTTTTTATGCAAAGTGTCTCAAGGACGTTAGCTCCACACAAGTTTGAGACTTGCACAAAAGAAACCACAACCTTCAAGATTGGGATGTTATGTTTTAAGGATTAACACCTTAAGGACCTGGCTCATTTTCACATTTTTCACCTTAAGGACCAGGCCATTTTTTGCAAATCTGACCAGTGTCACTTTAAGTGGTGATAACTTTAAAACGCTTTAACTTATCCAGGCCATTCTGAGATTGTTTTTTTGGAACATATTGTACTTCATGACACTGGTAAAATGAAGTAAAAAAAAATATTTTATTTATAAAAAAATACCAAATTTACAAAAAATAGCAAATTTCCAAGTTTCAATGTCTCTACTTCTATAATACATAGTAATACCTCCAAACATATTTATTACTTTACATTCCCCATATGTCTACTTCATGTTTGCATCATTTTGGGAATGATATTTTATATTTTGGGGATGTTACAAGGCTTAGAAGTTTGGAAGCAAATCTTGAAATTGTTCTGAACTTTTCAAAAAACCAATTTTTAGGGACCAGTTCAGGTCTGAAGTCACTTTGTGAGGCTTATATAATAGAAACCACCCAAAAATGACACCATTCTAGAAACTACACCCCTCAAGGTATTCAAAACTGATTTTACAAACTTTTTTTAACCCTTTAGGTGTTCCACAAGAATTAATGGAAAATACAGATACAATTTAAAAATGTCACTTTTTTGGCATATTTTTCATTTTAATATTTTTTTTTTCCAGTTACAAAGCAAGGGTTAACAGCCAAACAAAACTCATTATTTATGGCCCCGATTCTGTAGTTTACAGAAACGCCCCATATGTGGTCGTAAACCACTGTACGGGCACACGGTAGGACACAGAAGGAAAGGAATGTCATACGGTTTTGGAAAGGCAGATTTTGGCAGACAGTTTTTTTGGGACACCATGTCCCATTTGAAGCCCCCCTGATGCACCCCTAGAGTAGAAACTCCATAAAAGTGACTCCATCTAAGAAACTACACCCCTCAAGGTATTCAAAACTGATTTTACAAACATTGTTAACCCTTTAGGTGTTCCACAAGAGTTATTGGCAAATAGAGATGACATTTCAGAATTTAAATTTTTGGGCAAATTTTCCATTTTACAATTTTTTTCCAGTTACAAAGCAAGGGTTAACAGCCAAACAAAACTCATTTATGGCCCTGATTCTGGTTGTAAACCACTGTACGGGCACGCGGCAGGGCGCAGAAGGAAAGGAATGTGTTTTAGTGTCTCCATAGTCCGAGAGCCATAGTTTTTTCAGTTTTTGGGCGAATATCTAAAGTAGGGTCTCATTTTTTGTGGGATGAGATGACGGTTTTATTGGCACTATTTTGGGGTGCATATGACTTTTTGATCGCTTGCTATTACACTTTTTGTGACATAAGATGACAAAAAATGGCTTTTTTTACACCGTTTATTTTTACTTTTTTACGGTGTTCATCTGAGGGGTTAGCTCATGTGATATTATTATAGAGCTGGTCGATACGGACGCGGCGATACCTAATATGTATAATATTTTTTATTTATGTAAGTTTTACACAATAATATCATTTTTGAAACAAAAAAAAAATAATCATGTTATAGTGTCCCCATAGTTTTTAAATTTTTTGGCCTATTGTCTCATGTAGGGGCTCAATTTTTGCGGGATGAGGTGACGGTTTGATTGGTACTATTTTGGCGTACATGCGACTCTTTTGATCACTTTTATTACCTTTTTTGGGAAGTAAGGTGGGCAAAATTTCAATTTCCTGATAGTTTTTATTTTTTTTAATTTTTATAGCGTTCACCATACTCAGGTGACCTTCATTTATACCAGTATCCTGGGTGGAGTTATTAATATTAAATTTTTTCACCATTCCTTGTTTTCTGACGGGCCGCAAAAAAAAAAAACGGACACACAGAAGCACAACGGAAGGAAAAACAAACACGGAACAACGGAACCCCGTTTTGCGGACCGTGAAAAAATACTGTTGTGTGCATGAGGCCAAAGACACATTATCCAGTATTGGTTTAATATGCACATATTAGCTAGGCACACACCACCATTCTATTTTTTTGTACAGTGTTAGGGCTAACAAATAAGGCTACTTTCACACTGGCGTTTCTGGGTCCGCCTGTGAGATCCGTTTCAAGGCTTTCACAAGCGGACCCAAAATGGATCAGTTCAGCCCCAATGCATTCTGAATGGATAAGGATCCGTTCAGAATGCACCAGTTTGGCTCCGTTCCGCCTCCATTCCGCTCTGGAGGCAGACACCAAAACGCTGCTTGCAGCGTTTTGGTGTCCGCCTGGTGATGCGGAGCCAAACAGATCCGTTTGACTTACACTTAGACTTAGACTTTTTTTTTGACAGAGTTATGCAGACGGATCCATTCTGAACAGATACCAGCGTTTGCATTATAGGTACGGATCCGTCTGTGCAGATACCAGACGGATCCGCACCTAAACGCAGGTGTGAAAGTAGCCTTTAGTTTTAAATGCCCTGTGGGTAATGTATGTGAGTTCTATGGGATTGTTACACTTACCTTTCATTTGCTGCCTCACAATCAGTGGCAGACTACAAGCTCAAATTGGCCCTGGAAAACACTAAAAGTTGTCCCATGTTGTAAATTGGTGCAAATTAACAGAAGGTGGGGCCAAAACAATGAGGTGGGGCCATCTATCCCATAATGTCAGCAGTATATTGTGCTGCACTGTGGTATTTGATTCTTCTGGGGCGGCATGCACAATATACCGCCCCAGCAGAACCAAATACCACAGTTCAGCACAATATACCACCGCAGCAGAACCAAATACCATAGTGCAGCACAATATACTGCCCCAGCAGAACCAAATACCATAGAGCTACACAATATATTCTGCCAGCAGAACCAAATACCACAGTGCAGCACAAAATTGTAATGACCGGCGTCACACACAGGGAGGAAAACAGGGAAAGCCTGCCCAAGGGAGAGGGAAAGGTGGTGACCCCTAACTCACCTTGCGGCTGGCACCTGACTGCCCTGACGTCCCTAGACGGGTTCCTCACCCGTGCGGCGATCACGTGCCTAAACCCTGGCTTTCCCTGAAATGAGCCCTAGATAGTGAACGGGCCGGTGGGATCGCTAGTCCGCACCACTGCACTAAGAGGGAAACACCAGGGAGAGGACAGACAAATACAAACGAACACAAACACCCAGGTGGGCGACCACAGCAGTCCACAAAGGTCCAACAGGGATCCGGAGGGTAGCGTTCTGAAACAACCATCCGAGAACGCAGCAACACAGCTCCAGTGGGTCAGAATAGATGTCCAGGCAGGAAGCTCTATCTCTGGCAACCAGAGAAGTGTGAGAGAGGAATATAAGGAGGTTGGGGAGTGCTAGACAAGGAACAGCTGAGGAGAAGGAGCTACAGATCCCTGAGTGAGCCAAAAGGGTTTGCAAAGCAAACCCAGAAAGCTACCATAAGGAAAACAGCCGTATCTTAAATAGAGCGTGCAGCCAACCGCTGCGACTTCCTGACCCCGGGTATAACGGAGTCAGGCGTGGTTCTCGATACCCTCGTAACAGTACCCCCCTCTCTACGAGGGGCCTCCGGACACTCAGGACCAGGTCTCTCAGGATGAGAGGCATGAAAAACCCGAACTAACCTGTCGGCGTTTACCTCAGGCACAGGAACCCACATTCTTTCCTCGGGACCGTAACCTCTCCAATGCACCAGATATTGAAGAGAGCGGCGGACCCGACGAGAATTAACAATTTTGGATATCTGAAATTCTAGATTACCATCCACGACAACGAGGGGGTGGCAGCGGTGATGGTTCTAGAGGTGGAACATATTTTTTGAGTAACGACTTATGAAAAACATTATGAATTTTAAAAGTCTGAGGTAACTCCAGGCGAAAAGCCACGGGGTTGATGATAGCTACAATTTTGTAAGGGCCAATAAACCTAGGACCCAGTTTCCAAGAGGGAACCTTCAATTTAATATTCCTAGTAGACAACCACACATAGTCATTCACTCCTAGGTCCGGACCTGGCGACCGTCTCTTATCAGCCATGCATTTGTATTTACCTCCCATATTTTTCAAGTTAGCTTGCACCTTCTGCCATACCGATGAAAGATGACGAAAAACGTTCCTCTTCGGGAACCCCAGAAGACCCCCCCCTCTTTGAAAGTACAGAATTGGGGATGAAAACCATATGCACCAAGAAATGGTGACTTGCCAGTGGATTCCTGACGACGATTATTTATGGCAAACTCAGCTAACGGTAAATATGATGACCACAACTCTTGGTTTTCAGACACAAAACATCTTAGATATGTCTCAAGGTTTTGGTTGGTACGCTCAGTCTGTCCATTCGACTGAGGATGGAAAGCTGAGGAAAAGGACAAGTGTACCCCCAAACGGGAACAAAAAGCTTTCCAAAATTTAGAAATAAACTGGGTACCCCGATCCGAAACATCGGAGGGGACCCCGTGAAGCTTCACGATTTCACTGACGAATACCTGAGCAAGAGTCTTAGCATTAGGTAGTGCGGGTAACGCAATGAAGTGTACCATTTTGCTAAACCTGTCCACTACTACCAAAATAACTGTTTTACCCGCAGACAAAGGTAAGTCAGTGATAAAATCCATTGACAGATGTGTCCACGGTCTATTGGGAATGACGAGTGGTAATAGAGACCCTGCAGGACGTGTATGTGAAACTTTTGCGCGCGCACAGGTAGAACAAGAAGACACAAAATCTAATACATCCTGACGCAACCTTGGCCACCAAAAACGACGAGACAATAGCTCCAAGGTTGCTTTACTACCCGGGTGCCCAGCAAGTGCCGAATTATGATGTTCCTTTAATAATTCGAAACGTAGGTTCAACAGTACAAACAATTTCTCTGAGGGGTCCCCCTGGGCCTCTAGCACCTTCCCCTCCAAAACAGAGTGTACCGCAGAGACAACCACTCCTCTTTGTAGAATGGGCACCGGATCACTCACAGTACCCCCTCCAGGGAAACAACGAGATAGTGCATCAGCCTTGGTGTTCTTTGCCCCAGGATGATAGGTAATCACAAAGTTAAACCTGGTAAAAAAATAGCGACCACCTAGCCTGTCTAGGGGTGAGACGCTTAGCTGATTTGAGGTACAGGAGATTTTTGTGGTCCGTAATCACAGTGACGGGGTGGACTGCCCCCCTCTAAGAAGTGACGCCACTCCTCAAACGCAAGTTTAATAGCTAATAGTTCCCTATTGCCAATGTCGTAGTTCTTTTCTGCTGCAGATAGTTTTTTAGAAAAGAAAGCACAAGGACGCCATTTGCCAGGAGACGGACCCTGAGACAGCACAGCCCCCACTCCCACCTCTGACGCATCGACTTCAACAATAAAAGGCTGAGAGACATCAGGTTGGACTAGTACAGGTGCTGAGGTAAACCTCTCTTTTAGAGAGGAAAAAGCAACTTTAGCGGCGTCAGACCATTTAGAAAAATCAGTCCCCTTCCTAGTCATATCAGTAAGCGGTTTTACAATAAGTGAATAATCTTTAATGAATTTCCTATAGAAATTCACGAAGCCCAAGAACCGTTGTAGTGCTTTGAGGTTCTCAGGAAGATCCCAATCTAAAATTGCCTGGACCTTCCTAGGATCCATACGGAAACCTGACGCAGATAAAAAATAACCCAGGAATTGTATCTCCTGAACGGCGAAGACACATTTTTCAATCTTAGCATATAATTCATTCGTCCGTAGGACCTGCAGTACTTGTCTGACATGCACCTCATGTGTTTTCAGATCAGACGAATAAATTAAAATATCATCTAGGTATATTACCACAAACCTGCCGATTAGATGACTAAAAATGTCATTAACGAAATGTTGAAAGACGGCAGGAGCATTGGTCAGACCGAAAGGCATAACTAGATTTTCATAATGCCCCTCAGGGGTGTTAAACGCTGTCTTCCACTCATCCCCCTCCTTAATACGAATCAGATTGTAGGCCCCCCTAAGATCAAGTTTGGAGAACCACCTAGCACCCGCAATCTGATTAAACAGGTCAGGAATGAGAGGAAGAGGGTATGGGTCTCGGATGGTTATCCGATTTAATTCACGAAAATCTAGGCAAGGACGCAGGCCCCCATCTTTCTTTTTAACGAAGAAAAACCCTGCAGCCACGGGTGAAGAAGAGGGTCTGATGTGTCCCTTAGCCAAGCTCTCGGAGATATAATTTTTCATGGCTTGCCTCTCTGGACCCGAAAGATTATATAACCTGGTCTTGGGCAATTTTGCGCTGGGAATAAGGTTAACCGGGCAATCATAAGGACGATGAGGTGGTAACTTCTGACAACCTTTTTCAGAAAAAACATCCTCAAAATCCAAAATAAATGTAGGCGACTAAGCAATTGCTATTTAAGCAATTTTCTCTGCACTGCTCACTCCACTCCAATATCTCCCTGGCCTGCCAATCCACCACTGGATTGTGCGCTACCAACCAGGGAAGGCCCAGCACCACCGGAGTGGGAAGCCCCTCCAGAACATAACCTGAAAGCATCTCGTTATGGTGGTCCCCTACCCGAAGGTGTAAATTATGAACGATGTGGGTGAGGTTTCTTTGAGACAGGGGAGCAGAATCAATCGCGAATATGGGAATGGGTCTCTGTAACGTACAGAGAGACAAACCCAAAGAGCGGGCAAAGTTGGCATCTATCAAATTTACCCCTGCTCCACTGTCTAGAAAGAAATAGTCTCCGTCTTATCACCAAAAATAATAACCGCTGGCAACACAAATTGCGATGTACGTATGGAGGAGACGTATACCCCCCGGCTGACATCCTCCACACAGCCTGGGGTTAGTAGTTTTTCCGACGGTCTTTTGTTTCTGAGGAAAGAAGGACAGACATTAATGAAATGACCCCTCTCCCCACAAAAAAAAAAAACAAACCCCACGCCTACGGTGAGCCTCAGGAGGACGGACCTGACGAGTAGTTCCTCCTAGCTGCATAGGCTCGTCTAAGTCCGTACAGACTAACTGCTGCTTGGGAGGGGTTACCAATTTCTCCGGTTCTTTCAACCTGTCCCTAAGGCGTCTCTCTATACAGATAGAAAGGGATATAACCGCATCAAGGGAAACGGGGGTCTCATATAATGCAAGCGCATCCTTAACCCTTTCGGATAACCCAGAGCAGAACTGACTCCTGAGAGCCGGGTCGTTCCATTGGGTATCCGTAGCCCACCTACGGAATTCAGAGCAATAATCCTCTACCGGCCGCTCTCCTTGTAAGAGTCTCCGTAATCTTGATTCAGCCAGTGCTACTCGGTCAGGGTCCTCATATATGAGACCCAAGGCCCCGAAAAACTCATCCACTGACCGAAGAGCCTGGGAATCAGTAGGTAAAGAGAACGCCCAGGACTGCGGGTCCCCCTGCAGCAGGGAAATAACAACCCCCACCTGCTGATCTTCATTACCAGAGGAGTAAGGGCGCAGTTTAAAGTATAACTTACAGGCCTCACGGAATGTCAAAAACTTGTCCCTTCCCCCAGAAAATCTGTCAGGGAGAGGGACCTTGGGTTCCGCAACAACCTGGTTACCAGTAGCAACCGCTGGGCTTGCGGTCAGTTGTAATTGCTGCTGTTGCTGGAGGACCGACGCCTTCAATCCTACCACCTCCAAAGACAGGCCACAAAATTGTTTGGACAGAGCAGCAATTTGATCCATACTGGATTCTAAGTAGGTAAAAAAAAAAAAAAATATTTTTTTTTTTTTACCTACACAAAATAAGGGCCAGAGATAATGTAATGACCGGCGTCACACACAGGGAGGAAAACAGGGAAAGCCCTGCCCAGGGGAGAGGGAAAGGTGGTGACCCCTAACTCACCTTGCGGCTGGCACCTGACTGCCCTGGACGGGTTCCTCACCCGTGCGGCGATCACGTGCCTAAAACCGGCTTTCCCTGAAATGAGCCCTAGATAGTGAACGGGCCGGTGGGATCTCTAGTCCGCACCACTGCACTAAGAGGGAAACACCAGGGAGAGGACAGACAAATACAAACGAACACAAACACCCAGGTGGGCGACCACAGCAGTCCACAAAGGTCCAACAGGGATCCGGAGGGTAGCGTTCTGAAACAACCATCCGAGAACGCAGCAACACAGCTCCAGTGGGTCAGAATAGATGTCCAGGCAGGAAGCTCTATCTCTGGCAACCAGAGAAGTGTGAGAGAGGAATATAAGGAGGTTTGGGAGTGCTGGACAAGGAACAGCTGAGGAGAAGGAGCTACGGATCGTTAAGTGAGCCAAAAGGGTTTGCAAAGCAAACCCAGAAAGCTACCATAAGGAAAACAGCCGTATCTTAAATAGAGCGTGCAGCCAACCGCTGCGACTTCCTGACCCCGGGTATAACGGAGTCAGGCGTGGTTCTCGATACCCTCGTGACAAAAATACTGCCCTAGCAGAGCCAGATACCATAGCACAGCACAATAGTCTGCGCTGTACATGTGTATTGGTATCACTGTGTACCCTATGATAGATTTGATCATGTGAGTGGGACTGAGTGAGTACAGTTATGCACTGGGCGGAGTTAGAGGCGTGGCTTAGTGTAAAAAAGTTGTTGCGGCACACTATGTGTGCTGCTTAAGTTTTTCCTCTTTATGTATATTTGGGTGGCAAGTGGGGAGGAGGGTTAGGGGTGCCCTGCTAAATCTTTGCCCCGGGTGCTGAAAAGCCTATCTGCATCTCTGCCCAGCAGAACCAAATGCCACAGTAGAGAACAATATATTGCTCCAGCAGAGCCAAATACCCCAATGCAGCAGATTTTGCCATACAGACATAACAGTCCACACTTTCCTATCATCATCCCCACCTTCTGAATATCTCTGCTGCTGCCACCCTGAATACTGTGCCTGCTATGCTCCCTAATGCCTCCAAATATTATAATGCAGAAAAAATTGTGTCCCCAGTAATAATAATCCTCCCAGTATTAAAACCACACTCTGTAGTACCTCTAGCAATAATGCCCCCTATAGTGGCCCCAATATTAATAATGTCCTCTAAAATTCCCCTAGTAATGAAAATGCCCCTATTGTGCCCTCAGTATTAATAATGCCCCCTATAATGACTCTATATTAAAAATTCCTCAATGGTACTCCTGTTAATGCTCCTATAATGCCTGTGTTGCAAATATGTGATTAGGGACAGCTTGATGCTAATGTAAAGCGCTGTGGAATATAGCAGCGCTACATAAGTACTGTGGGGTTTCTGTCTGATAGATAGGGTAAGCGGACGTAGTACAGAGGTAAAATACAAGTTCTTAACTCAAAACATCAGTGTTTATTCACACTTGAGGCAATTGCAGAAAACAGCATGTAACTTTGAAGTCTTGGTATTAATTCACACACAATGGAAAGTTCATATAACACAAGTCACCTTGCTGGCAGTTCTGCCTCCAGTAGTCCACAGCAAGCTTTAGGGGGCCTGTTTCCCCAGCATGCGGCTCTCAGCCCTCCAGCATGGCACAAAGCCTCAAATCCGCAAAACAGAGACATCTCTGCTGAGCCCAGCTGCCTATTTAAGGACAGCCAGATGCTGCCAAAACCCGAACCGATACTTAAACTCCGGTCTGGTATTTGACCTCACCTGGCTGGAAACCAGCCCAGCGGCACATGCTGGGAGGATAATACCTGCCTTGCTAGACAAAACCCGTCACTGTGTCACAGTACATAAAATAAATAAATATTGATATTTGAGTCCTGCTCTTCCCCCTCCCTGATGAGTCCTTTGTATACAGTGGTCCCTCAAGTTACAATATAAATTGGTTCCAAGACCATTGTATGTTGAAACCATTGTAAGTTGAGTAATCGGTTCCAAAGCCCCAAAATGTCATCCAAGATAAGAGAAACTGAAGATTTAAGAAAAATAAGCAGATAACTAACACAGATAAAACATATCCTTATATATAACAGTCAGGAATAGCTGCTAACTAGCAACTAATGCAACGTTTTACTAAAGGAAGTGCCGTGGATTCTCTCTGATTTAGCAACTAATGCAGCTATTTTACCAGAAAAGTGGCCTTGATTGGTTGGATCTGAGTCTGAGACATTGTATGTTGAGTCGGGTTTCAACTGACCATGGGTCAGAAAAGAGTATTGTATGTTGAAAATATTGTATCCTGATGCCTTTGTATCCTGAGGGATCACTGTATGTTTGTGTGTGCACATCTGTCTCTGGTCATCTAGGGCTTTTGAATTCTTGTAGCTAGTCACATCTCACTAACTAACTCCAGATAACACAGGGCTGGTGTCATAAAACTCAAGAATCTAGCTATACCCATACATGGGTGTAGGAACCCCCATAAATCTGGGGGGTGGACAGCATTTTGGCTCGCCGGGTATATTCTTATTCAGTAAACTGCGAGTTGTTTATATCGTTAAATTTTAAGTGTGTGTGCGAAAAATCTTACAACAAAAAAAAAATGCAAAAGGAACAGTTCTTCTGTTTATCAGGTCACAGAAATTATATTGGCATATATTTCAGTTATTCCGGGTACTTTCCCTGGCACCAACCCCCACCCCCCACCGAAACAATATTCTCCCCTTATATATAATTTACTTACAGTTCTGAAGACTCAGGGGTGCTGGCTGGCTTGGCCTCAGGGGTGCTGGCTGGCTTGGCCAGGCAGAAGCAGTGTGGGACACTGTGAGGCCTTTTTCTCCAAGCTGCTCCGGATCAGTGCTCTGGGCAGCTGGGCTCCGGGCTGGAAGTGGGCACAATAAGAAAAAAAAATTCATTACACCTCATGTCAGATCACCAATCAGAATCCCAATGTTAATCAGACCTCAGCTAACAGCACAAATAAGATCCCCAATGTTAATAAGACCTCAGATCACACCTCAGCTCAGACCCCAATATGAATGACCCCCAAACAGACCTCAGATAAGAGCCCCATGCCTCATAGCAGCCCCCAGTGCCTCTAATCAGCCCCCCCAGCGCCTCTCATCAGCCAGTAATAACAGGGCCCCCCCCAATCATGTGCCAGTAATACCAGAGCCCCCCCAATCATGTGCCAATAATACCAGGGCCCCCCCAATCATGTGCCAGTAATACCAGGGCCCCCCCAATCATGTGCCAGTAAAACCAGGGCCCCCCCAATCATGTGCCAGTAATATCAGGGCCCCCCAATCATGTGCCAGTAATACCAGGGCCCCCCAATCATGTGCCAGTAATACCAGGGCTTCCCAATCATGTGCCAGTAATACCAGGGCCCCCCCAATCATGTGCCAGTAATACCAGGGCCCCCCCAATCATGTGCCAGTAATACCAGCCCCCCCTCCCCCCATTATGTGCCAGTAATAGGGCCCCCCCATTATGTGCCAGTAAAAAAACTAAGTATTATATATAGTTCAAAAAAAATTAACACTTTACAGTACTTACCTCTTTGGAGCGATGCGATGCAGGCCTCTTCCGGCCTGTGTCCCAACTCCAGCGCTGTACGGCTCAGTGCCGGCAGCCTATCAGAGGAACAGGAAAGGGACGCACCTCCCTGCCCTTTTCCTCCGCAGCCTTCTGTTTATATCGCTGTCCTGAGGACGGCGATACAAACAGATCACTATGGAGAAGAGCGCTTCGCTTCCACAATGGAAGCGCTCATCTCAGTGCCTGCCCCGCCGCTGCACACATTGCTCCGCTGCCGCTGGGGGGGATTTGACCAAACCTGTCCCCCCCTGCATTATTTCCTGGGGGAAATCTGTTTCCCCCGTCCCCCCCTGCTTCCTACGCCCATGTACCCATATCCTCCACAGTGACATCAGAGGTTGGAGGGATGGATATAGAAAGAGAACGTTTATAAGGTATGAAAAACCAGGGCTGGGTGTTATTTCTTGGGTAATGAAGATTTGTCCCGGTTGTCTGCCTGCCCTGGCAACGGAGTCTATGCAATGAACATGTTAGGTTTCTGGTTTATTTCCTTTTAGTTTTAGAAACTGTTGTGCATTATATTTCGGTATGTCTTTTGTGCCATTTGTTTCGTATATAAACTACTCACAAAAAGTTAGGGATATTGTGGGTGAGATTTCAAGATGAACCTAAAATGCACTCTAACCTGTACAGGTGAACTTAATGTGACCTTCTCAAAATTTTCAGTACATTTTGCACAACTTGCTGTTCTCTAACAAGGAGCTTAAAGGCAAAATTCACAACAGGTAAATGAATCGCACAATAAATTTCCTGGTTCAATTAGAATTGGTATTTACACAGTCCTCCTCATCATGCTGTTCACATTTTGACATCATGAGACCAAGACGACACCTAAAAATTGATCAACAGTACACTGTATGTATTTTTTGCCCCATAAGACACACTTTTTCCCCTCCAGCATGGGGTGAATGCTGCCATATTTACTACGCTGCACAGCGTGGTGATGTATCAGCAGGGAGCGAGGAGGGGCTGGAAGCCAGCAACTGCTATTTGAATCGTGGCAGGGCCCGGTGCAGTCACAGTACTCTTACACCAGGCCCCGCCGCTCACAGCAGTCTTCATATCTAAACTGTAATCATCCTTAACCTCTTGGTAACGTTAGTTAAAATAGCGCTATCCCGTGTACTAGTACTTACTATCAAACTCCCGTACCTTTCACCTCAATTTCACTTTTTAAACTAACAACAGTACCTTACAGATCATCTTCAGTGTGTTCTTATACATCCTTGTGCCGCTTTCATGCGCTGTATATGCCTGAAAAAAACGTCTTATAAAGTAATCATTTCCTGCTCCAACAGTCACGCTAGAAGTCAAGGGGGTAGCCCTTCCCTCACTTCAGGCTGTACCTCCCCTGCCCTAACCCCGCCTCTTTCTATCATCATCATTTCACATTTGCATATATTCATTAATAGCTTCAATTTTCACAGACGTACATAAAACATTTATGTTGCATTTAACCTCCCTGGCGGTATGATTATGTCAGGAATTTTGTACCAAAAGTGGTACAATTTTTTGCATGAAATTTGTTGTTATGTATTGTAGGCTTGCAATTCTTAGTAATTACTTACTTAAACCTGACCAAACAAGACTTTAGTAGACATCCCAGATGTAATAAAGTTTCAAACACAAAATCATGAATTATAATAATATATATATAAATATAATTTTATTTAATAATGTAATAAAAATAATGAAATTTGTCAAACACAGAAAATTCAATAAACATCCTGAGTGTGATAAATTTTGAAACATGGGACTGCACAAAGTCCGACGTCACAGGACAATGGAACCTGGTTTCTTTTCGGACTTTCTTTCTATTGCCATCTCTCTTTGAGCAGCAAACCACGCACATCCTGGTAGGTGCTGCCTTTTTTGCGGTTGGCGGAATGAAGTCTATAAAGTGACGACCAGTCAGGCGTTCTGGGTTGACAACGTCAACAGCACGACGTCCAGGTCTGTTCACAGCTACTGATGGCGTCTGGTGGTTGACAGAAATCCACTCAACCACCTTCCATATAAAGTCAGAATGAACAAGAGGCTTGTCACTCTTTGCTTTGTGCAGGATATATGCATTCCAAAGGCATTGTTCCAGAAGATGCCTGAAGATCTTCTTATAATATTTTTTTTGCTGTTTGCGCATAGCCGGATAAAATGTCATTGCCTGATCGGCTCTGTCGACACCTCCCATGGTATTATTATAGTCTATCGCGACTTGCGGCTTCAGCACATCTTTCCCACCTTTTGTGTGGACCATGGCAGTAGAGGTATTGTGCACAGTACTCATGAGACACACGTCCTTCTTGTCTCGCCTTCGCATTGCCATCATCTTACCCTACTGCCAGGCAACCAATTCTCCGGTTTTGAGTTTTTTCTTGGCAAACATAGATGGCATGTCACGTCGGGTAGGCCTAACGGTACCATATGCATCAGTCCTGTTTTGTAGCAAAACTTCATACAGTTCCGGAAACGTGTAGAAATTGTCCGTGGTCACACAATATCCCTGGTTCAGCAATGGCTCCAGCAGTGTAAGGACAGATGATGTGGCCATCCCATAGCCACTGTACCTGGGGTTGAACTTCGTGCCTTTACCGGTGTAAATGACCGAATTCCAGATGTACCCAGTGGATGACTCGCACAGCATGTAGGATTTGATGCCAAACCGGGCTCTTTTGGATGCTATGTACTGTATCCAGCTTAGGCGTCCCTTGTAGGCCATCAAACTTTCATCTACGCTGACGTCCCTTTCTGGCACATAGGTCCGCTGGAAATTGGTCACAATAATTTGCCATACCTCCCAGATTTTTTTTTGGGCGCAGAATGCGTGGCCTCATCAAATTCTTCATTGTTCGTGAAGTGGAAATACTTCATGATGAGGGAAAACCGGTATTCTGACATCACGGTGCCAAAAAATGGAGTGCCCAGTAACTTATTGGTGGTCCAGTACCATTTCTGGAGTGGTTTTCCCATCACCCCCTGAAGAATGATGAGTCCCAGAAACTGCCACATGTCCTCTTTGGTCACCGGTTCCCACTTTTTACTTCTGGAAAAGGTGGCATGCTGCGTAGCAGATTGTTGCTCTTGGTAGCGATTTGTCTCTGTGACAATTTTTTCAATTACCTCCTCAGTGAGGAATAATTGCAGGTATGCCAGAGGGTTGTCACGCTCAACATCTACCTTCATCCCAGGTGATCCAGTGAACAGGAATCTTGGGGGTGCTACCTGGTCCGTATCGCAGTCAATAGGACACCAAGTGCGCACATGGCCGAGGTCAGGTGCAGGATCATCGCCGTTGTCACTTGCCAGATCAGTGTCAGTGTCAGACGACAAGTCTCCCCACGACTCACTATCGCTCAGTTCTGCAAGCACCTCCGTGTCACTGTCGCTGTCACTCAACTGGTCCAAAACCGCTTTTGAAGTAAAGTTGAGCTTTTTTGATGCCATGTTATAAATTTATTTTATGGGCACAAATTACAGTAAAATGGCAGGCAAGGGGCACTGTACAGTAATCACATGTCAGATCTGAGGTTATACAGTGTAATCCTCTCAGATTACAATGTATAACCAATTTTATGTGTGTGTGTCACTTTTAGTGTTTATATTTTTTTGAATTTCCCGCCCAGTTCCGCCCCCATGCGCAGCTGCAGCTCGCAGGGGACGGAACCAGGAAGTCAGATGCCGGCCGGCGCACACAGCAGAGGACATCGCCGGATCGCCGGCAGAAGGTGAGGGGGGACTCTGCAATGTTACCCCAAGCGTGACTCGGGGTTACCGCTCCTGGCAGCGAAAATTAACCCCGAGTCACGCTCGGGAATACCGCCAAGGAGGTTAAATACAGTTACTGAGATACTGATCATAGAAATACCTTACAGTTGCAGATTTTATTTAACCCTTTAGGATATAGTGTCTCTATTTTCATTATCCATCTAGTCTCGTATTGTAGCAATCTCTGTTTCTTTTCTGCCAGAGTAGTACCTTCTTTAAAGGGGTATTATCATCTTAATGATCACTGTTAAATCTGCTAATGATTTAACAGTGATCATTTTTCTAAATATATTTTATTAACAAATCCCCATCCCTTAGAAAAAAATAAACCTATACTTACCTGACTGTTGTCTTCCGTCTCCCCTGGTTACGGCCACCGCTCTTCTCATGAATTGCGGTGGCCGCGCATGCGCAGACGACTTTTCTTTTCTTCTCCCGGCCGCGCGCTGTACTGAACGTGCACGCCGAGTCCGCTCATGCGCCCTGGTGACTTCTTCCTGGCAAGTATACTATACTGGCCAGGAAGAAGTCACCAGGGCGCATGCGCGGACTCGGCATGCGCGTCCAGTACAGCGCGCGGCACGGCCGGGAGAAGTCATCAGTGAAGATGGAGCCTGCCCCCTGCCGAAACCAGGAAGTGGACGGCGCGCCGGGACCAGGTAAGTATGAAACGCCGTGTTGAGAAAACCCCTTTAATGCAATCCAACACTAGCCATTTTAAATCATGCCATTTATGTTTCATTTCATAACAGTGTTGCAACAATGTAGTTTCGCTATACTTGCTTTCCTTTGTTTCACCTACATGCACCTCCTGCATTTCCATAAGTTGTCTAATATTAGATTTGTGTTTATTTAATTGTACCGATATTTCTCTTTTTGTCTGTCCGATGTACCATAAACTACATGGACAGCGAATGCCGTAAACAATTTTGATTGTCATACATGTGTAGAAAATTTGGATTTTATATCCCTGTCTTGGGTGATATATCGAATCTCCTTTTAAAATGGAATTGCAGTTAGTACAGGATAAACATGGGAATGTTCCTTTCTTGCAGCTTTTACTTTTTTGTTCTCAAGTCACCTCTGATAAGTGTATTTCCTACAGTTCTACCTCTCCGATATGAAAAACTAGGTTTTTCTTGAAATAGAGTGTAACATAGGTCCCTATATACATGCAGCGATTATCCTTGGCCTTTTTTTCTTTTCTAACTAATAGATCTTCATGTGAAATTTTATCTACTTCACTACTAATGTTTTAATCAGTCTCCCTGGGTAACCACGATCGGAGAATTTTTTTTTAGCTAATTTTTTTTATGCTAGTCATACTCGTGGTCCGTTTTGCTCTAATAAATTGACCCTTTGGTGTCATTTTGAATATGTGTGGGACATGATAGCTAAAATATAATAATATATTATTATTTAGATCAGTTGGCTTGGTATATAGTGTAGTATTACATCTGCCATTGTCTCCTTTCTTAGGCCTCTTTCACACTTGCGTTGTCCGGATCCGGCGTGTACTCCACTTGCCGGAATTACACGCCGGATCCGGAAAAACGCAAGTGTACTGAAAGCATTTGAAGACGGATCCGTCTTCAAAATGCTTTCAGTGTTACTATGGCACCCAGGACGCTATTAAAGTCCTGGTTGCCATAGTAGGAGCGGGGAGAGGCATACTTACAGTCCGTGCGGCTCCCGGGGCGCTCCAGAATGACGTCAGAGCGCCCCATGCGCATGGATGACGTGCCATGCGATCATGTGATCCATGCGCCTGGGGCGCCCTGATGTCACTCTGGAGCGCCCCGGGAGCCGCACGGACGGTAAGTATGCTGCTCCCCCGCTCCCTGCTACACTTTACCATGGCTGCCAGGACTTTAGCGTCCCGGCAGCCATGGTACCCATTGAGAAAAAGCTAAACGTCGAATCCGGCAATGCGCCGAAACAACGTTTAGCTTAAGGCCGGATCCGGATCAATGCCTTTCAATGGGCATTCATTCCGGATCCGGCCTTGCGGCAAGTCTTCAGGATGTTGTGTTTTATCCTAATGAGAAAAATTTCGGAATAAGGATTTGGAGAAAGGGCAGAGGAATAGCAGAGCAGGGAGAGGCTGGTGCTGCTACTAGGGGGTCATACCATGGGGGAGTAATAAAGCCCACCAAAACGCCCCCCAGTAGTAATAATTCTCCTTATAATGTGACAGTGCAAAAATACCCCCTTGTAATGGCCCCAGTTGAGCTAATGTCCCCATAGTGCCTCCATAATGTCCCAGTATAAAATACCCCTATATAGTGCCCCCAGTAAATTCCCCCATAGTGCTCCTCTCCCCCTTACTGCTAGTGCCCCCCATAATGTACCAGTATAAAATGCCCCATATATAGTGCCCCAGTAGATGCCCCTCAGTGTCCGGCCTCTGATAGGCTGCCGGCCTAGTGTTCCCCATAACACCCCCCTATAATGTGCCAGTATCAAGTGCCTCTCTCCTCCCCCCCATGTGCCAGTATCATAGTGCCAAACCCACCCATGTGCCAGTATCAAGTGCCAACCCCCCCCCCCCACATGCCAGTATCAAGTGCCTCTCTCCTCCCCCCCATGTGCCAGTATCATAGTGCCAAACCCACCCATGTCCCAGTATCAAGTGCCAACCCCCCCCCCACATGCCAGTATCAAGTGCTTCTCTCTTACCCCCCATGTCCCAGTATCATAGTGCCATCTCCCCCCCCAAAAAAAAGTGCCAGTATCAAGTGCCTCTCTCCCCCCATGTGCCAGTATCATAGTGCCAAACCCACCCATGTGCCAGTATCAAGTGCCAAACCCACCTCTCACGTGCCAGTATCAAGTGCCTCTCTCCTTCCCCCCATGTGCCCCATGTTGGGCACTTGATCAAGTGCCTCCCGCTCCCCCATGGCAGTAACAGTCGGGTATTAAAATAAAAATAAAAAAAACACTTCTACTTACCTCCATGTCAGCGATGCGATGCAGCCTCTTCCTGTGTCCTGCCTTGTATGTCCATATATGGAGTCAGTGCTTGTATTTCAGAAAAATTTCTGTTGGGATTCGAACCCACGACCTTCTGTATCAGGGGCAAAGCACCTAACCAGAAGACCATAAGAGCTGCCTTGCTGCTGACTGAAAAAATTCTACTGTTATAGCTGGCTAACTGTATATCTATACACATGACAGCTGCCCTAACACACCCAGCACTGCTATATCTCTATATGACAGCTGTCCCAGCACACTCAGCTCTGCTATATCTCTATATATAGACAGCTGCCCCAGCAAACCCAGCTCTGCTACATCAATACACATGACAGCTGCCCAAACACAACCAGCACTGCTATAGCTCTATATGACAGATGTCCCAGCACACTCAGCTCTGTTTTAGCTATATCTATGACAGCTGCCCCAGCACACCCAGTCTGCTACATCTATATATCTCTAAGTATTGCTATACAGTAGATAGATATATAGAGATATAGCAGAGCTGAGTGTGCTAGGGCAGCTGTCATGTGTATAGATGTAGCAGAGCTGGCTGTGTTTGGGCAGCTGTCATGTGTATAGATATAGTAGAGCTGAGTGTGCTGGGACAGCTGTCATATAGAGATATAGCAGTGCTGGGTGTGTTGGGGGCAGCTGTCATGTGTATAGATGTACACTTAGCCAGCTATAACAGTAAATCTCATATTTTTTCAATCAGTTGCAATGCATCCTTTATGGCTGTGTGGGTAAATGCTTTGCCACTGATACATTAGAGGTTGTGGGTTCGAATCCCAGACACTTCAGGAGACAGTAAGATTAGATCACATTAGCAAGGGGGCCCCGTTAGTTACGCCACTGGGCTCGGGCCTGTGTGTAAAAAAATAAATAAATAATAATCTATGGTTGCTATGGTGATCCCTACACTATTGGCCTGCCGAGCTAAGGCCTCTTTCACACTTGCGTTGTCCGGATCCGGCGTGTACTCCACTTGCCGGAATTACACGCCGGATCCGGAAAAACGCAAGTGTACTGAAAGCATTTGAGGACGGATCCGTCTTCAAAATGCTTTCAGTGTTACTATGGCAGTCAGGACGCTATTAAAGTCCTGGTTGCCATAGTGGGAGCGGGGGAGCGGCATACTTACAGTCCGCGCGGCTCCCGGGGCGCTCCAGAATGACGTCAGAGCGCCCCACGTAATCCATGCGCCCCGGGAGCCGCACGGACGGTAAGTATACTGCTCCCCCGCCCCCTACTACACTTTACCATGGCCAGGACTTTAGCGTCCCGGCAGCCATGGTAACCATTCAGAAAAAGCTAAACGTCGGATCCGGCAATGCGCCGAAACGACGTTTAGCTTAAGGCCGGATCCGGATCAATGCCTTTCAATGGGCATTAATTCCGGATCCGGCCTTGCGGCAAGTCTTCAGGATTTTTGGCCGGAGCAAAAAGCGCAGCATGCTGCGGTATTTTCTCCGGCCAAAAAACGTTCCGTTCCGGAACTGAAGACATCCTGATGCATCCTGAACGGATTTCACTCCATTCAGAATGCATTAGGATAAAACTAATCAGGATTCTTCCGGCATAGAGCCCCGACGACGGAACTCTATGCCGGAAGAAAAGAACGCAGGTGTGAAAGAGCCCTAAACCCACACATTACGTGAAGTCCAGTGAGGGAGATCATGACACCCCTTATTGCTCCCAAGTAAAAAAAAAATATTAAATACTCGCCTTTCATGCTGCTCTTGACTGGGAAATAGGGTTCGGGCCTAATGACTAAAGCCTATAAGGCTACAGTTGAATCCAGAAGCGCACCTGTGGCCACTGGGTTAACTAACGCTTATGTACCCGGCTGTTTAGGCTCCTTTCACACCTGCGTTCAGGTGTCCGCTCGTGAGCTCCGTTTGAAGGGGCTCACAAGCGGCCCTGAACGCAGCCGTCTGGCCCTAATGCATTCTCAGTGGAGGCGGATCCACTGAGAATGCATCCGTCTGCCAGCGCTCAGCCTCCGCTCCGCTCAGTGAGCGGACACCTGAACGCTGCAAGCAGCGTTCGGGTGTCTGCCTGGCCGTGCGGAGGCGAGCGGATCCGTTCCGACTTATAATGGAAGTCAATGGGGACGGATCCGCTTGAAGATGACACCATATGGCTCAATCTTCAAGCGGATCCGTCCCCCATTGACTTTCAATGTAAAGTCTGAACGGATCCGCTCAGGCTACTTTCACACTTAGAAATTTTTCTAAGTTATAATGCAGACGGATCCGTTCTGAACGGATGCAAACGTCTGCATTATAGGAGCGGATCCGTCTGATGAAACATCAGACGGACCCGCTCCGAACGCTAGTGTGAAAGTAGCCTTAGCCGTGTGGGGGCCTCAAGCGGTCCTCTGGGCACCTGACCACTGGAAATCATCCTGGTAGGGTTTATGGCTGAACACCCCTGCCTACAATGGACAAACTGAACAGCAGATTATACTAAAGGGAATCTGTCACCAGGAAATGCACTGATAAACCAGGCACAGTGCCTTGTAGGGCTAACTCCACTGAATGTACTGATACCTTTCACTTAGCAATCTCATTCTGAAGAAAAGTACTTTTAATTCATAAGCAAATGAGCAGTTAAGTGCACTGAGGGCGGATCCAAGCCACTCTGTGCACCCTTGCTCCTCCTGCTTCCTCTGCCAGCCCCTCTCGCTACTTCTTGTGTCAGGTTCCTGCATAGTTAGAAGCAGAGAGATGCAAGAGTGCACAGATTGACTTTGGCTCTCCCTCGGTGCACTTACCTGCTCATTTGCATATGGACTAAAAGTACTTTTTCTCCAGAATAAAGCAATGTATCTGAAAGGTATTATTACATTCAGCTGGCCTAGCCCTACAAGCCCACCAAGTGCTATCTGACTTTTTTGCCGCCCCATTGAATTGAATGGATCTGCATCTGATCTGCAAAAAAAAAAATGTTAGCAGGAGTCAGTGGCATACCTCCAATAGTGGCAGAGCACCCAACTGCTACGGGGCCAGGTGGGAGGTGGGTGGGGGAGCAGCACTGGACTGCTTCTCTTTCTCCAGAAAACACTGCATTTTCATACAGCTACCACTAAGGGCTCTTTCACACTTGCGTTGTTCTTTTCCGGCATAGAGTTCCGTTGTCGGGGCTCTATCCCGGAAAAATCCTGATCAGGATTATCCCCATGCATTCTGAATGGAGAGAAATCCGTTCAGGATGCATCAGGATGTCTTCAGTTCCGGACCGGTCCGGAACGTTTTTTGGCTGGAGAAAATACCGCAGCATGCTGCGCTTTTTGCTCCGGCCAAAAATCCTGAACACTTGCCGCAGGGCCGGATCCGGAATTAATGCCCATTGAAAGGCATTAATCCGGATCCGGCCTTAAAGGGGTTGTCCGGGTTCAGAGCTGAACCCGGACATACCCTTATTTTCACCCCGGCAGCCCCCCTGATGTTGACATCGGAGCATCTCATGCTCCGATGCACTCCCGAGCCCTGCGCTAAACCGCGCAGGGCACGGGCTCTTTCGTTTTCAATAACATACTGCCGGGCGGTAACTTCCGCCCGGCAGTGTGCTCTGAGGGGCGGGCTTTAGCTCTGCCCTAGCCGTTTTACTGGCTAGGGCAGAGCTAAATCCCACCCATCAGTGCTGGTGACGTCACCGGGGTTCCTGTCAGCCCCATGGAGAGCCCCAAAACGTCACCGGAACTCCTAAAAATGCCTTTTCCCTGTGCAATTTAGCGCAGGGCAAAGGAGAGCATCGGAGCATGAACTGCTCCGATGCTCAAGTCAGGGGGGCTGCCAGGCTGAAAATAGAGGGATGTCCGGGTTCAGCTCTGAACCCGGACAACCCCTTTAAGCTAAACATTGTTTCGGCGCATTACCGGATCCGATGTTTAGCTTTTTCTGAATTGTTACCATGGCTGCCAGGACGCTAAAGTCCTGTTTGCCATGGTAAAGTGTAGTGGGGAGCGGGGGAGCAGTATACTTACCGTCCGTGCGGCTCCCGAGGCGCTTCAGAGTGACGTCAGGGCGCCCCACACGCATGGATGACGTGAGGAGAGGTCAGACGCAGGCGCATTCAATTACAGGCTTAGGCTACTTTCACACTAGCGTTCGGGGCTCCGCTTGTGAGTTCCGTTTGAAGGCTCTCACAAGCGGCCCCGAACTGATCCGTCCAGCCCCAATGCATTCTGAGTGGATGCGGATCCGCTCAGAATGCATCAGTTTGGCACCGTTTGGCCTCCGCTCCGCTCAGCAGGCGGACACCCGAACGCAATGCAAGTCAATGGGGACGGATCCGTTTGACGTTGAGACAATATGGTGCAATTTCAGTCCCTATTAATATACCATCAGATCGGAGTTTTCTCCAATCCGATGGTATATTTTAACTTGAAGCGTCCCCATCACCATGGGAACGCCTCTATGTTAGAATATACCATCGGATTTGAGTTACATTGTGAATCTCAGATCCGACAGTATATTCTAACACAGAGGCGTTCCCATGGTGATGGGGACGCTTCAAGTTAGAATATACTGAGAACTGTGTACATGACTGCCCCCTGCTGCCTGGCAGATGCTGCCAGGCAGCAGGGGGCAGACCCCCCCCTCCTGTATTTAACTTATTGGTGGCCAGTGCGGCCCCCCCTCCCTCCCCAGTATTAATTGTAACCAGTGCGGCCCCCCTCCCTCTATATTCATTGGTGGCCAGTGCGGCCCCCCTCCCTCCCCAGTATTAATTGTAACCAGTGCGGCCCCCCTCCCTCTATATTCATCTGTGGCCAGTGCGGATTCCCAGTATTAAATATGACCAGTGCGGCGCATGCGCAGATGGTCCGATTGAGGCCGATGCCCAGAAGTCTCTATCGGGCAAGCCCTGGAACTAACAGGATTGGGGAATGTAAGAGCCGCCCAGCGCAGTGAATAATAATGAGGCGGTAGGAATCGACAGTTGAGGCGCAGCTGGGCACAAAGGTATGAGAAAAAACGCCCCTTGGGCATAAAGAAATGTGACTGACAAATAAATATAAAGTTGTTTTTACATGGTTTACAATGCGGACAGGGGGTACTCTTATATCATTGGAATACACGTTGATAGATCTATGACTGCATAGGAATAACTACATATGTTAATAGGGCCTGTCAGTGTCTCTTTAAGTAAATTTTAAAAAAGTATACATATTAGGTATCGCCGCGTCCGTAATAACCTGCTCTATAAAAAATATCACATGACCTACCCCCTCAGGTGAACACCATAAAAAACAAAAAAAAAGTTTAAAAAAAGCAAATTTTTGTCACCTTACATCACAAAAAGTGTAATACTAAGCGATCTAAAAGTCATACGCACTCCAAAATAGTGCCAATCGAACCGTCATCTCATCCCGCAAAAATCATACCCTACCCAATATAATCGCCCAAAAATGTAAAAAACTATGGCTCTCAGACTATGGAAACACTAAAACATGATTTTTTTTTGTTTCAAACATGAAATCATTGTGTAAAACTTACATAAACAAAAAAAAGTATACATATTAGGTATCGCCGCATCCATAATAACCTGCTCTATAAAAATATCACATGACCTAACCCCTAAGGTGAATACCGTGAAAAATTTAAAACGGTGTAAAAAAAAGCTGTTTTTTGTCACCTTACATCACAAAAAGTGTAATAGCAAGCGATTAAAAAGTCATACGCACCCCAAAATAGTGCCCATCAAACCGTCATCTCATTCCGAAAAAAATGAGCCCCTACACAAGACAGTCGCCCAAAAAATAAATAAAACTATGGCTTTCAGAATGTGGAGACACTAAAGAATCATTTAAAAAATAATAATGCTTTGTTATGTAAAACTGAAACAACCAAACAATCATATTTGGTATTGTCGCATCCATAACAACCTTGTCTATAAAAATACCACATGATCTAACCTGTCAGATAAATGTTGTAAATAACAAAAAATTCTAATGGTGCCAAAACAAAAAAATCATATGTACCCGAAAACTTTCTAGAATTGGGTCATTTTTGGGTGGTTTCTATTATGTAAACCTCGCAAAGTGACTTCAGACCTGAACTGGTCCTTAAAAAGTGGGTTTTTGAAAATTTCTGAAAAATTTCAAGATTTGCTTCTAAACTTCTAAGCCTTGTAACATCCCCAAAATATAATTCCCAAAATGATCCAAACATGAAGTAGACATATGGGGAATGTAAAGTAATAACTATTTTTGGAGGTATTACCATGTATTATAGAAGTAGAGAACTTGAAAATTTGCAAATTTTTGGTAAATTTGGTATTTTTTTATAAATAAAAATGATTGATTTTTTTTACTCCATTTTCATAAAGTGTCATAAAGTACAATATGTGACGAAAAAAACAATCTCAGAATGGCCTGGATAAGTCAAAACGTTTTAAAGTTAACAGCACTTAAAGTGACACTGGTCAGATTTGCAAAAAATTGCCTGGTTCTAAAATTAGCCCGGTCCTTAAGGAGTTAAAATTTGCCTGGGAGTGATTGACACATGGGTGCAGGAGAGGGGCCATACTAAGGATTGGCACGAGCTCTGTATTAGCCCCTGGCAGGAGTCTTGGGGTGCAGCTTATATAGTCAGGGGTGAGATAGAAAATTATAGACACGGTAGCCATGCTGCGGCTAGGCTGAAAGTCACTGTGTGAGCAGAGAACAAGTCCAGCCTCCCTGTCTGCAGTAATAACCCACTTCATGTGGTAAATATTAGACGTCCAGCACGTGTACACAGTGTATGTTTTGTACTGTCAGCGAACAGGTTAATAACACATGACCTCCTCTTGTTTCAGGTGGCAACGGAAGTCCTTGGTGTAGCTGGCTTTGTCTTCCTCCCGGAAACATTACCCAGCTGATATTCCATGGTACGCGACGTGGCCGCTACTGAGTCCTTGTTGTTGTTTGTTCCTCCGTATCACTGGGCTTGTGAAGGTGCCGGGTCCGGTGTGCGGGGTCACACGTCGTCCACAGCACAGGCCACGGCTAATGGTTCCGGTGTCGCCTGTTTCCTAGGGGAATGGAAAATGTATAGACACCAGGCCGGTCACCAAGAGCCACGTCTAATGGGAGAGGCCGAAAGGGAGAAGAACTGGAGCAAGGAGCCGAGTGACAGTAGTGACGAGGGGCTGCACATGCCCGGTGAGTACGGTCATCAGATAGATCGAGCTGCCATGTCACTGCCAGGATATCCTCTGCTGTGTCTGTTCTCTGCTTCATGCCCCTGCTGCCATGTTCCTTCTAACCTGTCATATATCTAGTATATCCCTGCATGTTACATCCCCTCTAACCTGTCATATATCTAGTATATCCCTGCATGTTACATCCCCTCTAACCTGTCATATATCTAGTATATCCCTGCCTGTTACATCCCCCTCTAACCTGTCATATGTGTAGTATATCCCTGCCTGTTACATCCCCTCTAACCTGTCATACGTGTAGTATATCCCTGTCTGTTACATCCCCCTCTAACCTGTCATACGTGTAGTATATCCCTGCATGTTACATCCCCTCTAACCTGTCATATATCTAGTATATCCCTGCATGTTACATCCCCTCTAACCTGTCATATATCTAGTATATCCCTGCCTGTTACATCCCCCTCTAACCTGTCATATGTGTAGTATATCCCTGCCTGTTACATCCCCTCTAACCTGTCATACGTGTAGTATATCCCTGCCTGTTACATCCCCCTCTAACCTGTCATATGTGTAGTATATCCCTGCATGTTACATCCCCTCTAACCTGTCATATATCTAGTATATCCCTGCCTGTTACATCCCCCTCTAACCTGTCATATGTGTAGTATATCCCTGCATGTTACATCCCCTCTAACCTGTCATATATCTAGTATATCCCTGCATGTTACATCCCCTCTAACCTGTCATATGTGTAGTATATCCCTGCCTGTTACATCCCCTCTAACCTGTCATATGTGTAGTATATCCCTGCCTGTTACATCCCCTCTAACCTGTCATATATCTAGTATATCCCTGCATGTTACATCCCCCTCTAACCTGTCATATGTGTAGTATATCCCTGCCTGTTACATCCCCTCTAACCTGTCATATGTGTAGTATATCCCTGCCTGTTACATCCCCCTCTAACCTGTCATATATCTAGTATATCCCTGCATGTTACATCCCCCTCTAACCTGTCATATGTGCAGTATATCCCTGCCTGTTACATCCCCTCTAACCTGTCATATGTGTAGTATATCCCTGCCTGTTACATCCCCCTCTAACCTGTCATACGTGTAGTATATCCCTGCCTGTTACATCCCCCTCTAACCTGTCATATGTGTAGTATATCCCTGCCTGTTACATCCCCTCTAACCTGTCATATGTGTAGTATATCCCTGCCTGTTACATCCCCCTCTAACCTGTCATATGTGTAGTATATCCCTGCATGTTACATCCCCTCTAACCTGTCATATATCTAGTATATCCCTGCATGTTACATCCCCTCTAACCTGTCATATATCTAGTATATCCCTGCCTGTTACATCCCCCTCTAACCTGTCATACGTGTAGTATATCCCTGCCTGTTACATCCCCCTCTAACCTGTCATATGTGTAGTATATCCCTGCCTGTTACATCCCCCTCTAACCTGTCATATGTGTAGTATATCCCTGCCTGTTACATCCCCCTCTAACCTGTCATACGTGTAGTATATCCCTGCCTGTTACATCCTCTCTAACCTGTCATATGTGTAGTATATCCCTGCCTGTTACATCCCCCTCTAACCTGTCATATGTGTAGTATATCCCTGCCTGTTACATCCCCCTCTAACCTGTCATACGTGTAGTATATCCCTGCCTGTTACATCCCCCTCTAACCTGTCATACGTGTAGTATATCCCTGCCTGTTACATCCCCCTCTAACCTGTCATACGTGTAGTATATCCCTGCCTGTTACATCCCCCTCTAACCTGTCATATGTGTAGTATATCCCTGCCTGTTACATCCCCCTCTAACCTGTCATATGTGTAGTATATCCCTGCCTGTTACATCCCCCTCTAACCTGTCATATGTGTAGTATATCCCTGCCTGTTACATCCCCCTCTAACTTGTCATATGTGTAGTATATCCCTGCCTGTTACATCCCCCTCTAACCTGTCATATGTGTAGTATATCCCTGCCTGTTACATCCCCCTCTAACCTGTCATATGTGTAGTATATCCCTGCCTGTTATATCCCCCTCTAACCTGTCATATGTGTAGTATATCCCTGCCTGTTATATCCCCCTCTAACCTGTCATATGTGTAGTATATCCCTGCCTGTTACATCCCCCTCTAACCTGTCATATGTGTAGTATATACCTGCCTGTTACATCCCCCTCTAACCTGTCATATGTGTAGTATATCCCTGCCTGTTACACCCCCCTCTAACCTGTCATATATGTAGTATATCCCTGCCTGTTACATCCCCTCTAACCTGTCATATGTGTAGTATATCCCTGCCTGTTACATCCCCTCTAACCTGTCATATGTGTAGTATATCCCTGCCTGTTACATCCCCTCTAACCTGTCATATGTGTAGTATATCCCTGCCTGTTACATCCCCTCTAACCTGTCATATGTGCAGTATATCCCTGCCTGTTACATCCCCCTCTAACCTGTCATATGTGTAGTATATCCCTGCCTGTTACATCCCCTCTAACCTGTCATATGTGCAGTATATCCCTGCCCGTTACACCCCCTCTAACCTGTCATATGTGCAGTATATCCCTGCCCGTTACATCCCCTCTAACCTGTCATACAGTTGCAAGAAAACGTATGTGAACCCTTTGAAATTATATGGATTTCTGCACAAATTGGTCATAAAATGTGATCTGATCTTCATCTAAGTCACAACAATAGACAATCACAGTCTGCTTAAACTAATAACACACACAGAATTAAATGTTACCATGTTTTTATTGAACACACCGTGTAAACATTCACAGTGCAGGTGGAAAAAGTATGTGAACCCTTGGATTTAAAAACTGGTTAAACCTCCTTTGGCAGCAATAACTTCAGCCAAACGTTTCCTATAGTTGCAGATCAGATGTGCACAACGGTCAGGAGTAATTCTTGACCATTCCCCTTTACAGTACTATTTCAGTTCAGCAATATTTTTGGGATGTCTGGTGTGAATCGCTTTCTTGAGGTCATGCTACAGCATCTCAGTCGGGTTGAGGCCAGGACTCTGACTGGGCCACTCCAGAAGGCGTATTGTCTTCTGTTTAAGCCATTCTGTTGTTGATTTACTTCTATGCTTTGGGTCGTTGTCCTGTTGCAACACCCATCTTCTGTTAAGCTTAAGCTGGTGGACAGATGGCCTTAAGTTCTCCTGCAAAATGTCTTGATAAACTTGGGAATTCATTTTTACTTTGATGATAGCAATCTGTCCAGGCCCTGACACAGCAAAGCAGCCCCAAACCATGATGCCTCCACCACTATACTTCACAGTTGGGATGAGGTTTTGATGTTGGTGTGCTGTGCCTCTTTTTTTCCACACATAGTGTTGTGTGTTTCTTCCAAACAACTCAACTTTGGTTTCATCTGTCCACAGAATATTTTGCCAGTACTGCTGTGGAACATCCATGTTCTCTTGTGCAAACTGTAAACGTGCAGCAATGTTTTTTTTTTTTTTACAGCAGTGGCTTCCTCTGTGGTATCCTCCCATGAAATCCATTCTTGTTTAGTGTTTTACGTATCGTAGATTCACTAACATTGATATTAGCATATGCCAGAGACTTTTGTAAGTCTTTAGCTGACACTCTAGGATTCTTCTTCACCTCATTGAGCAGTCTGTGCTGTGCTCTTGCAGTCATCTTTACAGGACGGCTACTCCTAGGGAGAGTAGCAGCAGTACTGAACTTTCTCCATTTACAGACAATTTGTCTTACCATGGACTGATGAACAGCAAGGCTTTTGGAGATACTTTTATAACCCTTTCCAGCTTTATGCAAGTCAACAATTCTTAATTGTAGGTCTTCTGAGAGCTCTTTTGTGCGAGGCATCATTCACATCAGGCAATGCTTCTTGTGAAAAGCAAACCCAGAACTGGTGTTTTTTTTTATAGGGCAGGGTAGCTGTAACCAACACCTCCAATCTCATCTCATTGATTGGACTCCAGTTGGCTGACACCTCACTCAAATTAGATCTTGGAGATGTAGTTATTCTAGGGCAGGGGTGTCAAACTCAAATTCATCGGGGGCCGCATCAGCAGTTTGGTCATCCTCAAAGGGCCGGTTGTATCGGACTTATGGGGGATCTGTGGGTGACACTTATGGGGGATCTGCCCAGGACCGCCCCCTAAAACCACCCCTTTAGGAGAACAGGGATGCAAGTAAAATTTGGGGGGCTATAAAAGTCCAGCCCAGCAAAGAAACCCCCCAGATGGGGATGGCACTGTTAATGGGGGATCTGGGGATGGCATCCACAGATCCCCCATCCTATAACAGTGCCATCCACAGACCCCCCCCCCCATCCTATAACAGTGCCATCCACTGACCCCCCCCACCCCATAACAGTGCCATCCACAGACCCCCCCATCCTATAACAGTGCCATCCACAGACCCCCCCAACCCTATAACGGTGCCATCCACAGACCCCCCCCAAACCCCATAACGGTGCCATCCACAGACCCCCCCAACCCCAAAACAGTGCCACCCACAGACCCCCCACCTCATAACAGTGCCATCCACAGACCCCCCACCCCATAACAGTGCCATCCACAGACCCCCCCCACCCCATAACAGTGCCATCCACAGACCCCCCCACCCCATAACAGTGCCATCCACAGACCCCCCACCTCATAACAGTGCCATCCACAGACCCCCCACCCCATAACAGTGCCATCCACAGACCCCCCCACCCCATAACAGTACCATCCACAGACCCCCCACCCCATAACAGTGCCATCCACAGACCCCCCACCCCATAACAGTGCCATCCACAGACCCCCCACCCCATAACAGTGCCATCCACAGACCCCCCACCCCATAACAGTGCCATCCACAGACCCCCCACCCCATAACAGTGCCATCCACAGACCCCCCCACCCCATAACAGTGCCATCCACAGACCCCCCCCACCCCATAACAGTGCCATCCACAGACCCCCCCACCCCATAACAGTGCCATCCACAGACCCCCCCACCCCATAACAGTGCCATCCACAGACCCCCCCACCCCATAACAGTGCCATCCACAGACCCCCCCACCCCATAACAGTGCCATCCACAGACCCCCCCACCCCATAACAGTGCCATCCACAGACCCCCCCACCCCATAACAGTGCCATCCACAGACCCCCCCACCCCATAACAGTGCCATCCACAGACCCCCCCACCCCATAACAGTGCCATCCACAGACCCCCCCACCCCATAACAGTGCCACCCACAGACCCCCCCACCCCATAACAGTGCCATCCACAGACCCCCCCACCCCATAACAGTGCCATCCACAGACCCCCCACCCCATAACAGTGCCATCCACAGACCCCCCCCACCCCATAACAGTGCCATCCACAGACCCCCCCACCCCATAACAGTGCCATCCACAGACCCCCCCACCCCATAACAGTGCCATCCACAGACCCCCCCCACCCCATAACAGTGCCATCCACAGACCCCCCCCACCCCATAACAGTGCCATCCACAGACCCCCCCCCACCCCATAACAGTGCCATCCACAGACCCCCCACCCCATAACAGTGCCATCCACAGACCCCCCCACCCCATAACAGTGCCATCCACAGACCCCCCACCCCATAACAGTGCCATCCACAGACCCCCCCCATTGCCGCTCCAGTACAGACTAGTTATAAAATGTGTACAATTAATAAGGACTCTATTCATGAGGCCCCCTCTGCAGTAGAACATTCAATATAGCCACATCCTACTCACAGGGCTGTTATCTTAATGCTGGCCGGACGGGCAGACGAGCGGCAGCGTCACGACTGACGTCACATGCCTGCGCCGCCTCCTTCATTCAGAAAGTAGGCCAGGCACATGACGTCAGTCGTGACGCTGCCGCTCGTTTGCCCGGCCGGCCAGCATTAAGATAACAGCCCTGTGAGTAGGATGTGGCTATATTGAATGTTCTACTGCAGAGGGGGCCTCATGAATAGAATCCTTATTAATTGTACACATTTTATAACTACTGGAGCTGGGGGCCGGAGCACAGTGAACGCACCGACCCCCCAGCTCCTCCTCCCAGTCCCTCCCTGCTGATACATCGCAGCCTGCGATGCTGGAGCATGGCAGGCTGCGATTTTAAAAGGTGGCGGAACGCCGTTCCGGTGCGTTCCGCCAGAAAAAAAAGCCCTGCCGCTCATTATGCGATTTATTATCACTTCCTGCAGGGGCCGCCTGCAGGAAGTGATAATAAAAGGTGAAGGCCGGTGGCGGTTACGCGGGCCACATGACGAGGTCTGGCGGGCCGGATTCGGCCCGCGGGCCTTGTGTTTGACACCCGTGGTCTAGGGGTTCACATACTTTTTCCACCTGCACTGTGAATGTTTACATGGTGTGTTCAATAAAAAAACATGGTAACATTTAATTCTGTGTGTGTTATTAGTTTAAGCAGACTGTGATTGTCTATTGTTGTGACTTAGATGAAGATCAGATCACATTTTATGACCAATTTGTGCAGAAATCCATATCAGTCCAAAGGGATCACATACTTTTTCTTGCAACTGTATATCTAGTATATCCCTGCATATTACATCCCCTCTAACCTGTCATATGTGTAGTATATCCCTGCCTGTTACATCCCCCTCTAACCTGTCATATGTGTAGTATATCCCTGCCTGTTACATCCCCTATAACCTATCGTATAGCTCTAGTATATTCCTGAATGATTTTGTTTCTTCTAACCTGTCTTATCTCTAGTATGTTGCTGCTGGCCCCCTTATTTATAACTTCGGGATATACATTTTACCATAATTCGTGCTTATATTTGTGGGACCTGCATCAGTTCTTCTAGGTATACTTGTACACAGATTTTGAAGGAACTCGGCAGTGAGTATGTTGCAAACATCTTGGAAAACTAACCACAGATCTTCTGTGGATATAAGCGTGATCGAATCCTTCTGCCTCTTCATGTAAACCCAGGCAGACTCAATGTTGAGACCAGAACTCTGTTTGGGCTATATCATCACTTCCAGGACTCCTCGTTCTTCTTTATACTGAAGATACTTCTTAATGACCTTGGCTGTGTGTTTGGAGTTGTTGTCCTGCTGAAGAATAAATTTGAAGCCAATCAGACTCCTCGCTGATGATACTGCATGATGGATAAATATCTGATCTTTTTAAAAAGCACAACAGAAACATAGTGGAGCAGATAAGACACATCATGTTTACTTCCCTTTGAAATCGGAAGATGTCCAGCAGTGTCATCAGCAGAGAACTGGCATAAAACAGTGGGACCCAGTTACGTCGCCCATCTACTGTTCAGATAAGTCTGGCCAGCAGTGGTCTTCATGGAAGAATTGCAGCCATAAAACCATACCTTTCATGTGGAAACAAGACCAAGCAACTCCACTGTGCACAAAAACTTAAGAACTAGGGTGCAGAAAAGCAGGTTCTCTGGACTGAGTCAAAATTTGAAATTTTTATCTGTAACAGAAGGGCTATGAGTGTCTGCAGGCAACAGTGAAGCATGCTGGAGGTTCCTTGCGAGTTTTAGGCTACATTTTATCCATTGGAGTTGGAGATTTGGTCAAGATGAATGTTGTCCTCAGTGCTGAGAAAAGCAGGCATATAGGTATCCATCGTGCAATACTATCAGGGAGGCATCTGTTTGGCTTCAAATTTAATCTACAGCAGGACCACGACCCCCAATGCAGAAGAATTTGAGCAAGCCTTGTGGTTAGTTCTCCAAGTTGTCTGGAACAACCTCCCTTCCAAGTTCCTTTAAAAAATTGTGCGCAATTGTGCCTAGAATTAAAGCTTTTTTTGAAGGCAAATGGTGGTCACACTAAGTATTGATTTGATTTAGGTTTCTTTTGTTCATTCACTTAGCATCTTTTCCCCCCTCGCCTATGACAGCACCCATGGATAGCATCCGCCCCCTTCCTCAGGACAGGAAACAGGAAGCACAGCCTCTTCAAAAGGGAGGTACAACCCCCATCATGCCAGTTCTGTTTCCTGTCCTAAGGGACAGGGTGGATGCACAGCGGTTGAAGAGCAGAGCTGCGGGAGCCCCTTGGTTGATACCCGTGGGAGGAGGGCCTACCCGAGCGGCGTAATTCTTCCTCGGAAGCCGCTGCCGAAGTCTGGCCCCCTTTGGACTCCCTCTCGTCCGGTCACTCCCCCGTCGGGGCTGCTTCGGTGTCCCCGGCTTGGCGAACCTCTGCGGCCGTGCCGTATGTTCGGCTGCCGCTGGCGTTCGCGCGAGCGCGGCGCGCATACTTCCGGGTAGGTCAGGCCGGCGCTGACGTCATCAGTCGGCGCCGGATCTTGGCCTCCGGCTTTTGGCAGTGGGAGGAGGCGGGCCTTGGACCGGAAGGGGAGGGTGCTGGCGCGCGCCCGGCAAGTTCAAAAACCAGCCAGCTCTCACTGCAGGCTGGTGTTTTGGCCTGCAGTGAACTCCATGGATGACAGCCACTGGCAGAAAATGGAGCCCACACAGCGCGCAGAACCCACTGAGACCACCAACGAATCCTCGGTACCGGTGGGGGTAAGAGGGGCGAATGCCCTGCATTTTCCATTTATCTCAGTACCTGATGGTTGTCTTTGCTTTATGTGTTTAGACTTCTAAAGAGAGAAGGGGGTCAAGGTCCAAGGAGCGGGGCTGTGCTATTTGCAAGAGGAAGCTACCGTCCGGTTGGGGCAAACCTGCATGTCAGGTCTGCGTAGGCAAATTATTGGAGGATGAGGCCCCCTCTCTCTTATCAAGCCTAAAGAAGATTATCAAGGATGAAGTCAGAGAAACAGTTAAAGAATCCTTGAGTAATCTGCTTGAAGATCGCCCTAGTACTTCCGCCGCGGTCTCTATTCCCGCTTCGAGCGATCAGGAGCTGTTATCCGGGTTAGAGGAGGAGGGGGAACTTCCATCCTCGGATCATTCACAGGACGAGCAGCTGGCGGGGAGACCCTTGTTCCTCCCAGAGAACATTAATGCTCTAGTCGGGATTGTCAGGGCAACTATGGGGCTTGATGATCAAGCAGAACCCCAGTCTATGAGGGATTCCATGTTCGAGGGCCTAGGTCCCAGAAGATTGAAATGTTTTGATGTGCACGAGAACATAACTTCGGTTATTAAGAATGAATGGAGCAGGCCGGACAGAAAATTTTTCGTGCCTTCTGCCCTAAAAAGGAAGTATCCCTTTGAGGACAAAGCCTCTGCTGATTGGGATAGAGCCCCAAAGTTGGATGCTCCGGTAGCAAAAATCTCTAAGAGAGCAGCCCTCCCGTTTGAAGACGCGGGAACTCTAAAAGATGCTATGGACAGAAGAGCAGAGGTCTATTTAAAAAAGAACTGGGAGGCGACGGCTGGTTCTTTTAGGCCCGCTATAGCCGCCACTTCTGTGGCCAGGTCCTTAAAGGTCTGGAAGAAGGAGATGGAGGAGCAGATGAAGAAAGGAGCGCCCATGGAACAACTCCTCTCGTCATTCCCAACTCTGTACAGTGCCATTGACTTCTTAGCGGATGCCTCAGTGGACTCCCTGAAGCTGTCAGCAAGAGCCGCAGCTCTTTCAAATTCCGCCCGTCGGGCGATTTGGCTAAAAGACTGGAAGGGGGATGCAGGGTCGAAGGCGAAATTATGTGCTATTCCCTGTCAGGGTGAATTTCTCTTCGGGCCCACGTTGGATGATCTGCTGGAAAAGGCCTCTGACAGAAAAAAGGGTTTCCCTTCTATTCATCAGCAGCCTCCTAAGAAGCCCTTTCGTTCTCAGTCGGCCAGATTTAACTTTAAGAGAAGAGAAACTCCCAGGCAGTCTGGTAATGCGCCCAAAAGGAGCAAAGGGTTTCTTTTTTCAGGTGGAGAAGCCTCTAAGAAGCCTCCGCAATGACGCCAGATGCCCGGTTGGAGGTCGTCTCTCCCTCTTCGCAGATCAATGGCGGAAGATCTCAAACAGCCCCTGGATCCTCTCAATCATTTCACAGGGCTATTGCCTGAACTTCCTGAGAACTCCTCCAGAAAGGTTCGTTTTGACGGACTATCGCTCCAGCCCAGAGAAGCTAGAAGCATTGCGTCTGGAGGTTGCAGATTTACTAAAGAAGAGGGTCCTGCAGGAGGTTCCAGCTCAAGAGAGGGAGAGGGGCTATTATTCGACTCTTTTTCTTGTAAAGAAGCCGAATGGCACCTTCCGAACCATAATAAATCTCAAGCTGCTCAACAAATATCTGGTGTACGAGAGGTTTCGTATGGAGACTATCAGTTCCATAATTCCGAATTTATTCCTGGGCTGCTACATGGCGACCCTGGACCTCAGGGACGCTTATTACCACGTCCCAATCCATCCCAGTCACCAGAAGTACCTGAGAGTAGCAGTTCAGTTCCCGGACAGACTCCTACACGTACAGTTTCGGGCCCTGCCGTTTGGGTTGTCTCAGGCACCCAGGCTTTTCACGAAGATTGTAGCAGAGATGATGGCTCATCTGAGGGAGAGGGATCTGATTGTCATTCCCTATCTAGACGATTTCCTCCTTCTCTCTCAGACACCGGGACAATTATCCGAGGGAATTGCCTGGGTCAGGGAGGTGCTGGTAAAGTTGGGTTGGGAGTTAAATCTCCAGAAATCCAATCTCGTACCAAGCCAGATATGCACCTTTCTGGGGCTGCTCCTGGACTCCCAGAAGCAGATGTGTTTTCTCCCGACACAGAAGGTTTCTCTACTAGTCTCCAGGGTTCAGGACATTGTGGCTCGCCGTTCCATCTCTCTAAGAGAGGCTATGTCAGTTCTGGGCCTAATGACGGCCGCAATCCCGGGGGTGGAATGGGCCCACTTCCACTCGAGGTCACTTCAGCTGCAGATCCTGGGAGTTTGGGACAAAGATCCCCTATCCTTGGATTCCCTCTTCTACCTTTCAACTCGTACAATAAAAGATTTAGAGTGGTGGACAGAACCTTCCAACCTTCAGAGAGGAGTCCCTTGGTCAAGGCAGGATCCCCTCTCTCTGACTACAGACGCAAGTCCCTGGGGGTGGGGAGCTCACACAGAATCTCTACTTCTGCAGGGACAGTGGGATCAGGAGATAGTTCCCAGATCTCACAACTTCAAGGAACTCCTGGCGATCCTCATGGCCTTAAAGAAATGCCTCCACCTTTTAAAAGGCAGAAACGTCTTAATCTACTCCGACAACATGACGGCAGTAGCCTATATCAATCGTCAGGGGGGGACGAGATCGCCAGATCTAATGTCTCTCACCAGGGAGATTTTCAAGATAGCAGAGGATTTCCTTCCATCGATCAGGGCGGTACACTTAAAGGGAAAGGAGAATGTGAAGGCAGACTTTCTGAGCAGGCATTGTGTTCGGCAGGGGGAATGGTCCCTAGATCAACAGGTCTTCAACGACATCGTGGCTCTCTGGGGTCTCCCGGTGGTGGATCTCTTTGCCACAAGGGGAAACAGAAAAGTGAAAAGGTTCTACTCTCTATCCCCACTAGAACGGCCCACGGCAGTGGACGCTTTGGCGCAGTCATGGAGAGTAGGCCTCCTGTACGCCTTCCCTCCTATAAAGCTACTCCCAAGAGTCCTGAAGAAGATTCGGGAGGAGAAGGCCCTAGTAATTACTATAGCCCCCTTTTGGCCCAGGAGGGTCTGGTTTTCCTGGCTAAGGAGGATGTCGGTAGCAGACCCCTGGGTACTTCCCGTCTTCCCGGGACTACTAGTTCAGGGACCATTACTTCATCCACAGTTGGAGAGCCTGCACTTGACAGCCTGGCTGTTGAGAGGCAGATCCTAGAGATGAAGGGTCTTTCCGGGGAGGTGATAGACACCCTTTTATCCAGCAGAAAACCTGTTACCTCAAAAATCTATTTGAGAGTTTGGAGGGCCTTCCTTCGATTTGCAAACAGGCCAGTTAATGTCTTGGATCCCCCGGAGTTACCTCTAGTCCTGAGCTTCCTCCAGGAAGGCTGGAATAAAAAGCTGAGGCCCAGTACTTTAAAGGTCCATATCTCTGCCTTAAGTGCTCTCTTTGAGTATAAGTTAGCAGACCACCCCTGGATTAAGAGATTTGTAGTTGCAATTTCTAGACTCGCTCCCGTCCAGAAATCCAGAGTTCCCCCCTGGGATTTGAACCTAGTCCTGTCTGCCTTAACCGGAGATCCCTTTGAGCCCATTGAGGACGTCTCTATTAAAATCTTGACCTTTTAAATTAGTTTTCTTGCTAGCCATTACTTCCGCTAGAAGAGTGAGTGAGATTTCGGCCCTCTCTATCGAAAAACCGTATCTCAATATCTTAGAAGATAGGGTTATTCTATCTCCTGACCCTGCCTTCCTTCCAAAGGTTTCATCATCCTTTCATCGGTCTCAGGATATAGTTTTACCTTCCTTCTGTTCCTCACCCAAGAATCAGAAGGAAAGGGAATTTCATTGCCTCGATGTTAGAAGGTGTCTAATCCAATACCTTTTGGCCACTCAGGAATGGAGGTTGTCCTCTAAGCTGGTAGTTTCCTTTCAGGGACAGAAGAAGGGCTCCCCTGCTTCCTCTCAGTCCATAGCCAGGTATATAAAACAAGCCATCTATCTGGCATATTCCTCTAAAGGGGTTCCTCCTCCTGCCGGGTTTGGAGCACACTCAACAAGAGCAGTGTCTACATCCTGGGCAGAAAGAGCTTCCGCTTCTATTGACCAGATTTGCAGAGCAGCTACTTGGAGTTCTGCTCATACCTTCTTTAAGCACTATAGGCTGCAGCTTCCTTCACAGGAGGGTTTGGGATTTGGGCGTAAAGTCCTCCAAGCAGTTGTCCCACCCTAGGTTGATCTCGCCTAGATATCCATGGGTGCTGTCATAGGCGAGGGGGGAAATATAGGATTACACTTACCGGTAATCATTTTTCCTTGAGCCTATGACAGCACCCGCCTAATTCCCTCCCTTACAATAAAAAAAAAAAAAAAATAATAATAATAATAATAATAAATAAATAAAAATATATAATAAAAAAAAAAAGAGAGAATTTTAGAATATATAGAGAGATGTATACGTGTGTTTGCACACAGAGATGAGCATTTGTTCTGTTGTGGATTTGTGGTGTAGTGTTTTTGTCTCCTTAGTTCTTGGAATAGGACTGGCATGATGGGGGTTGTACCTCCCTTTTGAAGAGGCTGTGCTTCCTGTTTCCTGTCCTGAGGAAGGGGGCGGATGCTATCCATGGGTGCTGTCATAGGCTCAAGGAAAAATGATTACCGGTAAGTGTAATCCTATATTTTTTACTGATAAAAATAAATTATTAGCACTTATTTTTGAAAGCATTCTTACTTTGCAGCATTTTTTCCACACCACTTCCATGATCAGTGAGACCTTCCCAGAATTACCCTCCACTATACTAAGCGTTTCTTTGTGTTACTTCAGTTCCTGATAATTCCACCGCTGTATAGTCTATGTATAATTAGGCTTTCTATTACATTTGACATTTGGGCTGATTGTTTAATTCAGAAGACTCCTGCTGTGACTATTTGGCTGCATAGAGATGTGATCAACGTCTAGCATAATAAAAATCCACTGGCTTTAGAGAGAATTAAATATGCAATTGACTATATAATACATGTCTAAATAAAGCTCTTGATGTTATAAAGTAGTAAATGTAAATCTGCACCACTATGGGGCTTTTACTTCGCCGTTATGAATGGCATTGTTCTAATTCTAGACATACATTTGCAGTCTATATTTAGTTTGTGTAGGGTCATGTGACGTAAGGATCTGCTATGGTGTGCTCATGGATACAATGCTTTTACTTTCCAGGAAACACAGAAGTGCCATACTAATGTGGGGTCTGTCAACTGCTCTCTGTCAATCTTTTTATGGCAACCAACCCAACATGTTTATCCAGTTCCTCAGATGGGTTTGATTGAACATTGTAGAAACAAAGCAACTCCAAGCATTTCCTCATAACATATAGCAAGATAAGAGAAGTGCGTTCATGCAGCCGGTGCCCGACTCAACTGGTGTCTCATTTGGCACAGTGTCTGGAAATGGCCTTTCTGATAAACTTGAACTGGCCGATGCCAGTGTAGAAATTAGCAGGATGAATGGAGAGGATGGTAAGTGCTAATTGTATACATGGCTGCATTGTTATTTTGTTGTGGAAATATTTCATGACGTTTATTTAGGATTTTTATTTTGTTATATTTAATGTATAAAATGGCTTATTAGATTTCATAACATTTTATTTTATGTTATGCAGTTTCCATTAGAAATGTCCAAGCACCATTTATCGTTGTTAGATCTAAAGAATAATAAGGGGTATTTCAGTTATGTTATCAATAACGGGATACATGTTAGATCGGTTGGGGTTTTACCGCTGACCTCCCACCGATGATGAGAACGGGGACCCTGTATCCAATGGATAACCTATTTAAAGGTTTTGTCTCGCGTCAACAAATGACATTTACCATGTACACAAACTGAATACAAGGCACTTACTATTGTGATTGTCCATATTGCTGGCTTGATTTATTTTTCAATCTCATAATGCACTGCTCATATCCAGGGGTTACAGCAACCCCTGCAGCGCAGATATAAGGTGGCCACCAGAAAGGTTGTCTCTTTTTCATATATTGTACAAGCTCAGCCACCACTGCTAGATTACAGGGTGGTCGTAACCCCTGGATATGAGCAGTGTATAATGTGATGGAAAAATGAATACAGCCAGCAAAGGAGGCAATATAGACAATCACAATGCATTAGTAAGTGCTTTGTATTAACTTTCTCTACATGATAAATGCCATTTGCTGAAGTGACAAAGCCTCTTTAAATAGTGGATGCCTATATGGCACTGAATGTTGATGGACAAGAACCTCCAAGTGTCAGATTTGTGGAAGTGTGGAATTTGCCAATTCTTTACCGCAAACACATTTTGTACTTAGTGAAACCAAACCCAGAGATAGGGAGACTTTTTATTCTGTCACAAATGGCTAAAATAGAAACTTGCAAATATTATGTGTAAATAATACATCTCGTTACAAATGATTTGTTGACATGTCAATAAATAATTGTATTTATTTGTTGGACTACCAGAACATTTTGTCACACATATAGCTTACTTTTTTTTATTTTTTAGTGGTAAATTGTGCAAAAAGTTGAAAAAAAATACATTTCACCGGGGCCGCGACTAATTGATTCCCCGACTTTTTTGTGGCCTACTCCCGCATCTGCTCCCCACGGGCTCTTCTCTCCCAGCCGGCGTTTACGCTCGGCCAGGGCTTTAGCATTAAGTGCGGGAGGGGAGCCGACTCCATTTTGGGGGCAGGGAATTAAGTTCTCCCCGCCCCCCTCCTTCAGCTGCATCCCTGGGGCGAATCTTGGTGCCTTTTTCTGCCTCCACCCACATCCTGTTGGAAATAAACCTCTGTAGGACTCTGGAGAAGCTCCTCTGGACAAGCTGCTTTGAGGGACACAAGTTGGGTAAGATTTGTTTCCCCTTCCTACAGGGTTTAACCCCACCCCCCATCCTCATTATGTCCGAACCCAGGCCCCAAAGCAGGTGGTCACTTCGGTGCGCCATTTTGCTTGTGCGTCATGTCGCTCAAAATTTCCATCCGGTCAGTCAGATGCCCTCTGCTCTGCTCCACCGTCAAGTGGCTATGCCCCTGACCCAATCGCCCCTACTGCCCAGCCTAGGGTAGAGCCGGAGCGGGCAGCGCTCCCTGTCAAGGATAGTACAGAACGTCTCCCATACCAAGGCTATTGTGGAAATATTGGGGCATTTGTCAGCAAGGACGTCCTCTGACGAGTTTGACTCTGGGGATCCTGGGGCTCATCCCCATCACGGCCATCCCGCTAAACGGGCCAGACCATCCTCCCCCAAAAGGGGGTCTGCGTCTGCCATTTCCTCTGCTTCTCCGCCATCTACCAGAAAGTCTCACTCCGACGTGGAAGAGGCATGTTCCGAGGAGAGGTTTACAGATGAGGATTTTGTCTCTCCTGAGGGTCAGTCATCTAAACTGTCCTCCATGGTGGACAATCTTATTACAACAGTTATAGAGACTTTACAGGTTGAAGACCCCGTACCCATACCCTTATCGGCTGGCATTGGGTTTTTCCTTTAGGAGGTCTCATTGCTCGCCCAAATGTTTCCCCAACCACTAGGATTTTAATTCCTCTCTTTCCAAGAAGTGGAATTATCCTGATAGATGTTTTGCCAAAACGCTTAAACGTCCTTTATCCATTTCTGGAGGATTTGACTAAGAAGTGGTCGTCCTCACCTATAGTTGACCTGCCAGTTTTCCGCCTGGCTAAACATACTACCTTGACAATGGCGGATGGGGCTTCTTTCTCTGATATCAGGGATAAAAAATTGGAAGCTTTAGCAATCTCTTCTTTTTGAAGCAGTGGGCACAGCACTGCAACCAGTGTTTACCGCTACATGGGTGAGCTAAGCTATGGGTCAGTGGTCTCTCCTTGGGGGTCCCCTCTGGATAACTGGCCGATATTGCCTTGCAGCTCTCCCATGCCAGTGCGTATGTTTGTGAAGCCTCTCTGGATGTGCCCAGGCTTATGGCTCGCTCGTCATCCCTTTTGGTGGCTATTCGCCGTACCCTATGACTCTCCTACTGGGCCGTACATAATGCTTCAAAGCGGACCCAGACGGCCCTCCCCTTTATCGGCAGCAGACTTTTTGGTAAGCGCCTGGATGAGATCATTTCTGATGCTACTGGTGGTAAGAGCACTCATTTACCACAAAGCAGGGTACGCTTCAACAAGTCAAAAAAGCATAAGCCTCTTTTTCGCCCCTTTCAGAGTTTTTACAGCCCCATGCGGCCAACCGACAAGTCTGCCCAGAATCAGAAGCGCAAGCCTTCCTTCAAGCCTGGACCCTTCTGGCGTCCCCGTCAACAGGACTCCAAGTCCTATAACCCCAAGACTTCCTCTGCATGACGTGCAGCTTCCGGCGCCCTCCGATCGAGTAGGCATCCGGCCTAATCTGTTTCGACATGTTTGGCTGGCTCACGTCTCGGATGCTTGGGTGAGAGAGGTCATCACAGAGAGTTACAAGCTGGAGTTCATGTCCGCCCCTCCTTCCCGTTTTTTTTTTTTTCTCCCGCTCGTCTCCTCCGGCCTCTCCCTCTGCTGCAAATTCATTTTTTCAGTATATTCACACACTTCTGCGGCAGGGAGTGATTGTCCCAGTTCCTGCGCCAGACAGTTTTCGCGGGTTCTACTCCAATCTCTTTGTGGTCCCCAAAAAGGAGGGGACTTTCCGTCACATTCTGGACCTCAAGGTGCTCAACCGCTTCCTTTTGTATCCGCGGCTTCTGGATGGAGTCCCTGAGATCGGCTGTTGCGTCCATGGAACCGGGGGAGTACCTGTCCTCGATAGACATCAAGGACTCTTATCTTCATTTCTCATCTGCGTCAGTCATCAAAAGTTTCTCCTGTTCGCATTGGGTCCCTTTCACTACCAGTTTGTGGCCCTTCTGTTCGGCCTGGCCACAGCTCCTAGAGTCTTTATGAAGTTTCTGGTGGCAGTTGTGGCCCTGCTCCATGCCAGGGGTATAGTGGCTATCCCTTACTTAGGAGATATTCTGATAAAGGGTCCGTCATTCCAGGCAACAGCGGACAGCCTGCGCATAGTCTTGGACACTCTGGAACACTTTGGATGGATCCTGAACCGGCAGAAGTCTTGTCTTTATCCATCTCAGCGGCTAACCTTTCTGGGCATGTTACTTGACACCTTTCAGGTCAAGGTACTTTTGCCCCTGGAGAAGCTATCCACTCTCAGATTCTCCTCTTGTTGCGACCCTGTACTCTTCCTGTTCGTCACTGCATGGTCTCTGCCTTCAAAGCAGTTTCCTATGCTCAGTTCCATACCAGGACTCTTCAGCGAGCCATTCTGACCAATTGGGACCGTTCCCCAGCCTCCCTGGATCAGCCCATATGTCTCTCTGCCCTGATCCGCCGGGCCCTCAGGTGGTGGATGGTTTCCCCGATGTGCTTCCTTCCTCTCTGTTGGACGGTGTTGACAAGACGCAAGCCTCCGGGGTTGGGGTTGTTGGGAAATCTATCTGTTCAAGGCGTGTGGTCACGCGAGGAGCTCTCCCTTTCAATCCACATTCTGGAATTGAGAGTGATTTTGTTTTTTTCTGCGGCATTGGACCGACCATTAACCAGGGACGTCCGGTTTGAGTTCAGTCTGACAACTCCACGGCTGTGGCGTACCTCAATCACCAGGGCGGCACCCAGAGCCCGGCAGCCATGGAGGAGACGGCTCTGATCCTCAGCTGGGTGGAGAACCATGTTCTGGCGCTGTCGGCAGTCCACATCCCCGGTGTCGACAACTGGATCGCCAACTTCCTCATCCAGGAGCGTCTTGATCCCAGCGAATGGGCTCTTCACCCGCAGGTTTTTCTAGCCATCTGCGAGCGATGGGGTCGTCTGGACGTGGATCTCATGGCCTCCCGCTTCAACCACAAGGTCAAGGACTTCGTTGCGCGGTCCATGTATCACTGGAGTCAGTCCACGTTTCCTTACGTGTTCCCTCCTCTTCCTCTCATTCCGCGTCTCCTCCCGAAGATCAGGTCTGAAGGTCTGCCAGTCATTCTCGTGGCCCCCGATTGGCCACGCCAAGTGTGGCAAGCATCTCTAGTCGCCCTCCTCGCCAACGAACCCTGGTGTCTTCCTCTTCGTGAGGACTTCTTGTCACAGGGACCGATCTTCCACCCGAATTTAGAGTCGCAACATTTAACGGCATGGCTGTTTAAGCTGCCGTACTAAGGGCTCGGGGTTTCTTGGATGCGGTTATCCAGACCATGATTCGTGCCAGAAAGCCTGCGTCTTCCCGAATCTGCCACCGGTCCTGGAAGTCCTACTTTAGTTGGTGCGAGCGTAATCAGCTGTCTCCCGTTCGTTTCTCGTTGCCGCGACTCTTGTCTTTCCTGCAGTCTGGCATGGTCTTGGTGCTGGCTCTCAGCTCCCTCAAAGGGAAAGTTTCAGCCCTCTCCATTCTTTATCTGCTGTTCGGACTTTTCTGCAGGGGGTTGCACATGCTGCGCCCCCTTTCCATCCTCCGTTGAATCCTTGGGATCTTAATCTAGTGTTCAACGCTCTCCAGTTTTCACAGTTTGAGCCTTTGCATCCATAGGGTGTCGGAGCTTGCGGCTCTTTGATTTTGGTCGCCTTTCCTGATCCTCCATCAGGACAAAGTAGTCCTTCACCCTGTTCAGTCCTTCCTTCCGACGGTTGTGTCGGCATTCCATCTAAATGAAGAGATTATTCTCCCTTCATTTTGTCCTGACAGGTCTCAACCTCGGGAGCAGTCACTCCACACTCTGGATTTGGTACGAGCCGTTCGCATCTATCTGTCCCAGACGTCATCCTTCCGGCGGACAGATTCCCTGTTCGTCATCCCAAAGGGGCAGAGACGAGGGCTGGCTGCGTATAAAATGTCAATTTCCCCATGGATTCGTTTGGCCATTGTGGAAGTATACTGTGTCAATGACTGGGCTCCGCCCTTCCGGGTTACTGCTCCTTTTGCTCAGGCAGTGGGGGCCTCTTGGGCAGTGTATCACGGGGCTTCGGTCCTTCAGGTATGCAAGGCGGCTACATGGTAGTCTTTGCACGCTTTTGCCAAGTTTTACAGAGTACACACCTTTTGTGTCTTCTGACGCTTCTCTGGGGCATAGAGTTTTGCAGACGGTGGTTCTCTGATTGGCAGGAGGGTTTCTTGTTACCCCCACCCTTGGGACTGCTCTTTAATGTCCCATGGTCAAGCATGTGTCCCCCAATGAGACCGATGAGAGAACTACATTTTTGTACTTACTGTAAAATCTGTTTCTCTTCTGTTCCTTGGGGGACAAAGCTCCCACCCATTATTTTGTTTAAGGCCCTTTTCGGGACGGTGTGGTTCTGGGTTTGTACATAGGTGTGATTTTCTTGTGTCTGGATTCTCCTACTGCTTTTGCACTAACTGATTTAGCTTAGTCCCTGTAGGAAGGGTATAGCTGAAGGGGAGGAGCTCACACCTTTGTGTTTAGTGTCCGCCTCCTAGTGGCAACAGCTATACCCATGGTCAAGCCTGTGTCCCCCAATGAGCGGAAGAGAAACGGATTTTACAAAAATCTAGTTTTTCATTTTATATGTAGTTTTTTAGTTTTAGCAAACTTACATTTAAATAAAGTGTTGCCCTTTTTGTTATTGTTTTTGATAATTAATATTATATATCCTGAGGATAGGTCATCAGTATAGAAAAAGTGGAGAACCCCTTTAAGATGGTTAATAAAGAGTACAGTTTGTGATTTTGAAAAGTATGATTACATTTGTCTTGCAGGACACTAAATAAGTTCCCTAAAGGACATGGTAAAACATTTTTATAAAGAAATACCACGTGTAAGAGGCCAAACAGTGAGGCTGTATCAACATTAAAGGGGTATTCTTATCTGGACATTCATGGCATGTCAATAATAAATGCCATAAATGTCTGATAGGTCTTAACCTCTTAGTGACAACCAATACGCCTTTTTACTGACCTAAACAAAGGGGGTTTAATCTAGAAAGCTGGTGTTAATCAATATATGTACCCAAAATGGTGCATTAAAAACTATAACTTGTCCAGCAAAAAAAATAAGCCCTCATATAGGTATATTGATGAAAAAACTAAAGTTATAGCTCTTGGAATGCAAAAAATGTGAATGGTCTCTAAGGGGTTAAGAATGATGCCTGTCATCAGTGGAAAGCATGCTGTGCATGTGCAGTGTCCTCTTCATTCACTGGTATAGGACTTCCAAAAATTTGCCTAGCAAGCCTGCTTTGCTATTTCCCATAGCAGTAAAATGGAAAGGAGACCACACATGTGCAGCCATCCCTCCATTCACCACTTTGGGACTTCCGAAAATATCTGAGCCAGCTAAGTCCCATAGCAGTGAATGGGGAAAAAAAGCCACACATGCGCAGCTTTCTGTCTAGTCACACCAGGGCTATATTCTTGATACACGCAAGTCTTAGAGATGGGACCCATCCTATTGATATACTATACCTTTTTAAGGGCTCATGCATACGACCGTTAGAAGTTTTGCAGTCTGCAAATTGCTGATCCGCAAAACACGGATATCGGGTGTGTGCATTCCACATTTTCCGAAACGGCTGGCCCCTAATAGAACAGTCGTATCCTTGCCTGTAATGCGGACAATAATAGGACATGTTCTATTTTTTTGCAGGGCCGTGGAATGGACATACTGATGCGGACAGCACAATGGGTATGCTGTTCGTATCTTTTGCGGCCCCATTAAAGTGAATGGGTCCACATCTGACCCACAAAAATGCGAATTGGAAGCGGACCAAAAAATACATTTGTGTGCATGATATTTCACAATGATTTTTAAGTATTGTCTGCAATACTACATTGCTGCTAGTCATACTAGCATTTTATAAATCTTGGACAACAAATTGGATTTTATTGCATCTCATTGCTGTGCTGGGATTTGTAGTTCTGCGTACTACATGAGCAGTACTGCAGAGGAAGACTCCAGACTGCTGTCGGTGCTCAAAGCCATGCTGGAATACACAGTCTAGACTGGTGAGCTGCCGCATTGAATGGAATGGACTTATCACTGCAAGCTCGGCAGTCCTATATATTCATGTAGTACTGCAGAGAATAATCCAATATCGTGATGGCATTTAAGGCTACTTTCACACTTGCGGCAGAGTGATCCAACAAGCAGTTCCGTTGCTGGAACTGCCTGCCGGATCCGGCAAAACGTATGCCAACTGATGGCATTAGTAAGACTGATCAGGATCATGATCAGTCTTAAAGGGAACCTGTCACCGGGATTTTGTGTATAGAGCTGAGGACATGGGTTGCTAGATGGCCGCTAGCACATCCACAATACCCAGTCACCATAGCTCTGTGTACTTTTATTGTGGAAAAAAAACGATTTGATACATATGCAAATTAACCTGAGATGAGTCCTGTCCCTGACTCCTCTCACATACAGGACTCATCTCAGGTTAATTTGCATATGTATCAAATCGGTTTTTTAAAGCAATAAAAGCACACAGAGCTATGGGGACTGGGTATTGTGGTTGTGCTAGCGGCCATCTAGCAACCTATGTCCTCAGCTCTATACACAAAATCCCGGTGACAGGTTCCCTTTAATTCCTGATCAGTCAAAAAAAAATGCATTGGAATGCCGGATCTGTCTTTCCGGTATCATCCGGCAAAACAAATCCGGCATTTACTTTTTTTTGTTCACCTTTTTTTTGGTCTGCGCATACCAGAAGGACGGATCCGGCATTCCGGTATTTTGAATGTCGGATCCGGCACTAATACATTCCTATGGGAAAAAATGCCGGATCCAGCATTCAGGCAAGTCATCATCTGTTTTTTTCGCCGGAGATAAAACCGTAGCATGCTATGGTTTTATCTTTTGCCTGATCAGTCAAAAAGACTGAATTGAAGACATCCTGATGCATCCTGAACGGATTACTCTCCATTCAGAATGCATGGGGATATACCTGATCAGTTCTTTTCTGGTATTGAGCCCCTGTGACGGAACTCTATGCCGGAAAAGAAAAACGCTAGTGTGAAAGTACCCTAAGACGTTAAGAAAACTAGGTAATATTATATAAGTAACTCATATTTATGGTGTCAGGTGAATCGTAGAAGGAAAATGTAATTTATGTTTTCTAGCCCTATGATTGCAGTATATGTAGCTGCTTTACATTTTGGGTATAAAGGTCGCTTTTCTAATTTATGGAGAACTGTGTGCCCCACAGATTTACTATGGATTTATATGTTCTTTGTGTTTTACTGTTTGTACTAATTGCCTGCTTTGATGATTCAAAGATATGTTAAGCTCAGACACAGAAATAAAAAATAAAAGACAGAACCCGCGGACACAAAAGATGAATGTGAATGCATTCTACAAAAGTGCTTTTGAAAAAGGGTGATACAGGATTTGGGTCAATGGGTTGTGTCTGGTACCCCTGCTCAGCAAGTCAATGGGGCTGAGCTGCAATACAGTAACTGGTGGACAGTTGTGGTGCTATTTTTGGAAGAAAAAGTCAGATTTTTCTATTCCTATAACAAACCCTTTAAGCAGTCAGGGTTTATATCTGACATGCTGACTTGCAGTTGAATTCAGACATTCCTTTAATAGATGTCTTAAATTGATACAAGTGGCTATTATGAGCCCTGATTATACTTATCCCAATATTTCCATTTCATCACCCAGGCAATCAGTGCTAGAGCAGGGACTCTTAACATGCCCTGATAGCTGTAGGCTGTCCAGGCATGCTGGGATTTGTAGTTTTGCAACAGCTGGTGAGCCGCAGGTTGGTCATTACTGTGCTACAGTATAAAGATGCTGGGGAATATTTACCAACATTCTCCTCATTGGCTGGAGAAGGACCAGTAGACTTCTATGATGAGCTACATATAAGTATGTGTTGTGTTTACAGAGTAGCCTATATTAGAGGGTTCTGTCTGTGGACTACGTTTCCCATAATCACTTATTTTACAGTCAGTGTCGGGATATGGGAATTCATGATCAATCTCTTTACTGAATAATATGAAAAATAAAGATCCATAGTTGGTCCCCCCCTTTGCAGCTAAAACAGCTTCCACTCTTCTGAGAAGGCTTTCTATGGCTACATTCACATGTCCGGCTGCCTGATCCGGCACAAATGCCGGTTATCGACTGGACAAAAACTGTTACAAGGCATAGTTTTAGTCTGGCCCATACCTGCATTTATGCAAGAAAGCGGCCGAATCACCACTGGACACCATTCTGGATGAATGGGCAAAAATTACCACAGGTTCCAAAATCTATTAGGGTACGTTCTATTAGCCAGATCCTCTGCCACAGGTATGAATGTACCCTAAAAGATTTTGGAGTTTGTCGGTGGGAATATTTGACCGGTCATTCACAGTGAGCTCAGACACTGATGTTAGACGATAGGGCCTGGCTCGCAGTCTCTGTACTAGTTCATCCCTAATGTGTTTGATGGGTTAGAGGTCAGGACTCTTTGTTGTCAGTCAAGTTCTTCCACACCAAACTCACTTGACCATGGCCTTATGGAGCTGGCGTTGTGCACTGGGGCACAATCATACTGGAATAGAAAAGGGGCTTCCCCAAACTGTTCCCACAAAGTTGGAGGCCTGGACCATCCCCTGAAAACAACCCCTAGGCATTATCCATCCACAGCCAAACTTTACAGTCAGCACAGTGCGGTTGGGCTGGTAATGTTCTCTTTTCATTCACCAAACCGAGACTCATCTATCAGACAGAGAAGAGCGATTCCTCACTCCACACAACAGTAACGACTGCTCCAGAGTCCAGTAGCAGCACACTTTACACCAATCAGTCCGACACTTGGTATTGTGCTTGGTGATGTAAGACTACAGCTGCTTGGCCATGGAAACTCATGCCATGAAGCTCCTGGCTCAGTTTCTTTTTGCTGATTTTAATATCAGAGGAGGTTTGGAGGTCTGCATTTACTCAGTCAGCAGATTGTTGGCGACTTTTATGTACTATGCACCTCAGCTCCGGGTGACCCCGCTCTAACATTATGTGGTCTTCCACTTGATGGCGAGTTGCTGTGGTTCCTAAACGCTTCCACTTTATAATGCCACTCACATTAGATGGCGGAATATCTAGGAGGGAAGCAATTTCATGAACTGAAGTGTTAAAACAGTGGCATCCTGGAATTCATTGAGCTCTTTAGAGAGACCCATTCTGTCACAAAGGTTTGTAAAGGCAGACTGGATGGTTAGGTGCTGGATTTTATACACCTGTGCAACGGGAGTAAATAAAATACCTGAATTTAAAGGCAGTCTGTCCCCACAGTATGACATCATACACTGCTTACATAGCACTGTAGCATAACTATACATGAGTCAAATGGTACCTGGCTCCTTTAGTTTTCATGTTCACTAAAGAAATAAATGCAGTTTTATTCATATGTAAATGAGGGCTAGCAAGTGCCCAGGGGCAGGGTTCGGGCTGTAAGTGCCCAGGCCACTTTGCCGCCTTCTCACATAACCCCTCCCCAGCCTGTTGCTTGGCTCGCCCTGTAAGCCTCTTGCGTCATCCAGTTTACTGCCCACAATGGTTATCACAGTGCGCATGCGGGATCTCGTACAGTAAACTGAATGACGCAAGAGGCTTACAGGGCGGGCCAAGCAACAGGCTGGGGAGGGGTTATGTGAGAAGGCGGCAAAGCGGCCTGGGCACTTACAGCCCGAACCCCACAACTGGGCACTTGCTAGCCCTCATTTACATATGAATAACTGTGAACTGTGTTTTTTTTTTCACTTTGGTGAGCATCAAAACAAAAGGACAAAGGTACCATTTGACTCATGTATAGCTATGCTACAGTGCTATGTAAGCCGTGTATAATGGCATACTGTGGGGACAGACTGCCTTTAATGATTGAGGTTTGTCCCAATACTTTCGCCCATATAGTGTGTATATAGATTATATATACAGTAAATAATAAACTTCTACAGATAACAAACAGCACGTATATAAGATAGCAAGAATACAGAGTAAATAAGCAGTCACTTAGCTTCAGATCAGCTCTTGGCAAGCTCTCTTTCTGCATGCCAATGCCTGAGATGGTGGGTAACAGAAGGTCTCAAGTTCTGAAGACTCCTTCAGAGATTACTCTCTACAACAAGGGCTGGGTATTTATATGCTTAACGTCCACTAGGATGGGCACAGAACTTTCCTCCTCAAAAAACAAAATCTTCTAATATTGCTTAACAGGTTGAGCGTATGCCTATTATTATTATTATTATTATTATTATTATTATTAATAATAATAATAATATTATTATGTACTCCATGGAATGTGGCCATGAGGCTAAATCGTTGTTAGAACTTGGTGATGTACATACTTCTGTATGAAAATCTGTGTCACCAACTATAGCATTGGGGCTTCTGTAATGTGTAGTAATCTGTGAAGAGTAATATTAGAACTTATTCCCAGTACCATTTCACAAATGAGCTATCGCAAACCTGTCAAAGGTAATATTTTCCTAGTTGTGCTTTGTAAAGGCAATGCCAACCATTGCACCCTTTTTTTTTTTTTTTTTTTTTTTTTTACCACCACATCTAAAAATTAAAGAACATTGCAAATACTTTTGGACTAGTTTCACTAGCGCTTGGGATCCGGCTGGCTGTTCTGGCAGGGAACAGCCTCCTGAATCTCTCTGCATTCTGGCATTGCAGGAAGCTTGAAAGTCTCTGTCCAACCCCATTAACTATAATGGAGACCGGTGAAGGTCCAGCCCCAACCAGACAAATATGCAGAGAATCCGCTGGGAAAACTACCCCGAAGAGTCAGCCTGAAGAAAACTAGCCTTAAAGGGAACCTGTCACCTGGATTTGAGGTATAGAGCTGAGGACATGGGTTGCTAGATCGCCGCTAGCACATCCGCAATATCCAGTCCCCATAGCTCTGTGTGCTTTTATTGTGTAAAAAAAAAACCGATTTGATACATATGCAAATTAACATAAGAGTCATATCTTACTTGTGTGACCAGAGAAGAGTCATATTTTCAAGCTCTGACTCATCTCAGGTTAATTTGCATATGTATCAAATCTTTTTTTTACACAATAAAAGCACACAGTGCTATGGGGACTGGGTATTGCGGATGTGCTAGCGGCCATCTAGCAACCCATGTCCTCAGCTCTATACCCAAAATCCTGGCGACAGGTTCCCTTTAATAAAAAATATATTCGTTCTGTACTGTGGTCCACCTGTCTTCTACTTGGTTCTTGGTTCTAACATTTGATAGGTTAGCGAGAAGTGGGGAACAAATGGATAGCAATATGACTACACAGGGTTTGTTTGTAGTCTTACCCAGAAGACAGACAGGTCTGCATAGGGGTTAGGATATTTCTGGGAAGGTGTTCATATTCTTCAGGATGCCTATACACTGTGCGGCCAGGCTTACGGATCCAGCCCGGCATTTAAGCTGTAATCTGTCTGTGGTTCCTTTGGATTGGCTGCACCATTTATGGACACCCTATTTATTAAGGTATCTGTGGATTTTTGTAGTATATAGGCACACAATAATTTTATCATAGACCGCACTAAGCAGTTTTCTTTGCTGGACAGGTATATACTGTATTAGAAGCTAGGAGGATTCAAGGCCATGGTTAGATTTTTATTGTTTATTGTGCTATTTTTTACTGAGATATTTAATGTAACGGTACCTTTTTTTTTTTCTAGTGAGAGGGATGCATTCAGAAACCTTTCCAAAGCTAAGAGGGAGCATGGAGACAAACATATCTGAAGACATATGTCAGAACGGTCCTCAGCCTCCGTATTCAGATCATCAGTCATCCACAGACTCTGCCATCGGCTCCTGTAATACAGCAGCACCCCCAGGTGTGGCTGGTTTCAATGACCTCATATCGGAGTCTAGTGCTGAGGGCCTAGTTCTTAGAAAGGAAGCTTTGCAGTCGCTGAAGCTAAGCCTTCATATGCAGGAAACTGATCTGTGTAAGCACTTTTTCTGGAGAGCAATTCTATCTATCGCCTTGCACTTTAAATTTCTTGCATATTCTGCATGTGATGATTCTAAAGCTCTCAATAACCTACAAAATAATCTCTCTCTCTATCTGACATATTATTATGTAATGTAATTACCCAAACATATAGAAAGAAGTAGACCTGCATTAAAGGCATATTCTGTTTGTGAGAAGTTATCCCTATCCATAGGATAGGGGATAAATATTAAATCAGGGCCCCCCGACATGAACGGAATGGCAGGTCGGGTACGCACAGTGCTGGGCCATTCATCTCTATAGAATTTCCAGAAGTAGCAGAGAGCTGTACTCGTCTGTTTCCAGAACCCCTGTAGAGATGAATGGAGAGGCAGTGCACATGCTCAACATGCCGTTCCATTCATTTTGGGGCAGCCACAAGGGATACAGCGTCCCCGTTTAGTAGGAGCCCCCCCCCCCCCAATCTAATAGTTATTTCCTACCCTGTGGATAAGTGATAACTTCTCACATTCAGAATGCCTCACTTCAGCAAATGGCATTTATCATGTAGAGAACGTTAATATAAGGCACTTACTAATGTATTGTAATTGTCCATATTGCTTCTAGCCATTGCTGGCTTGGTACATTTTTCCATCACATTATACACTGCTCATATCCAGGGGTTACGACCACCCTGCAATCCATCAGCAGTGGCCGTACTTGAAAACTATAGGAAAAAGTGCATGCCTATGTGCTCTTCCATGGTCTCGGCCACCAGAGAGGTCGGCGACTTTTTCTATAGTGTGCGAGCAAGGCCACTGCTGCTGGATTGCAGGATGGTCGTAACCCCTGGACATGAGCAGTGTATAATGTGATGGAAAAATGAATCAATAATGTGAACTGAATTAATATGTAACGCGATTCCATAAAAACAGGGAGAAATCTAATAGAACAGAAAAGCTGCTGTGGATTCTGATTCTTCACCCCTTCTACATGTCAGTCAGAAGGCACAAGCTGTGTCTACGGCAGATATACTTTTTTGAATCCTCTCCCAAAGTTCTGCAAGCTTAATTTTTCTTTTGCCCTCACTTTGCCCTAAATTGAGTCATTTCACTAACCATTTTGGGAAACCAATTTCTTATTATGTAAATATAGATAAGATAAATGTGAATTGACTTTAAGGGTCCATTCACACGTCCGTTGTTTCTTTCCTGATCTGTTCTGTTTTTTGCGGAACAGATCTGAACCAGTTCTGTACCCATTCATTTTCAATGGGTCCTGGAAAAAAATCAGACATTGAGCTGTCCGATTTTTTTCAGGACCCATTGAAAATAAATGGGTACAGAACTGGTCCAGATCTGTTCCGCAAAAAACAGAACAGATCAGGAAAGAAACAACGGACGTGTGAATGGACCCTAAAGGTGTTGTCCTATAGTTTAAAAACAGAAGAGTGGCTGCAGTCTTCTAATAAAACAGTAGTCTGTTCAGCTCCCCACTGATCACCGCAGATGCTGCAGTACTGGCAGTCTGTAAACAAAAATAGTGGTGTGGGGGAGTGGATAGGGCAGTCAGACCATCTGCAGTGTATCGGTGAGGGATTAAAGAGGTGATTACTGTGGTGCTTGTGGTAGGGTCGGCAATGACAGACTGACAGATTTCTGGGGTGGTTATTTTTCCAAACAACATAGGACATCCAAGGTCATTAGTCACTTTTATGTATCCCCATGTATGTAGATGACATAAACAGAATAATTCACCTTGTCCGCCTGGGTCTGTCTCGCCAAAGTACTCCAAATACAATGTATGGGGATCAGACTAAGCACAGCCACCACAAATCATGCAGCTTCCAGGCACTGACCCTAAATGAGCATTTCAGCCCTGTATTTATTCCCACAGTAATGAACCCAGCAGCTACACCTGGGATTACTTCAGGCTAGGGCAAAGTGTTTACTGGAGTTGGAGGGAATAGCATGACCGCACCCTTGAGAGACTGCTTCCATCCAGGACAGGAAACAGGAACTTTTGTGTAGAGCTAGATTTAGGCTGCAGGAGCCCCCGAGACACATCATGATAGGGGTTACCTGGTGTGACGTAAGTCTCCACTAGGACCCATCTGCAAATTCTGAGGCCTTTTCCCTCTGGGTCCTGGATGCTTCATCGGGCCGGTGTTCCTGGACAGTCCCAGCATCACCTGCTGGCGGTGTTCAGGAGGTCCGGGGTCTTTCTCTGCCTGCCCCCCTGTCTGGGCAGCTTACTGAGGTGGGGGGCAGGGTTAGAGTTTGTCCTGTGTGCTCGCCCCTTCCTGGTCTAAGTTATTATGTCAGCATTGTGTGAACAAGGTGGTAAAGGAGGAATCCCCAACTCTGCTTCAGAGCATTATGGATATTGTCAAATCTGAAGTTTCTAATTCAATGAAAATGGATAAGAAGTGCCTCCCTTCCTTAGCCTCGGGCAAACAGGGTCACTCTAGCATGGTATCTGATTCAGATTCTTCAGAGAATGAGCAAGGAGAAATCCTAGAAGTTTCAAACTCTTCTTCGGATGAAGAAACCACAGGTAGACCTTTTGTTTTCCCCCTTAGGATACGGAATCTCTGATGAAGGCTATTAGAGCCACTATGAAAATGGATAAATCTAAAGAACAAAAGTCGGTCCCAGATATAATGTTTGGTGATCTGGGGCACAAAAGATCAAGAGTTTTTTCATTAAATGAAAACATAACATTTTTAATTCGAAAAGAATGGAAACAACCTGATAAGAAATTTTGTGTTGCCCAAATTCTTTCAATAAATACCCTTTTAATGAGGCTGAGTACTCCTGCTGGGATAGGCCTCCTAAATTGGACGCCCCAATTGCCAAGATGTCTAAAAAATCTGCTTTGCCATTTGAGGATCTCGGTGGATAGACGAGCAGAAGTTTACCTTTAACAAGCATGGGAAGCCTCTACCCAGGCATTTCAACCGAATATTGCCACTACCTCTACTGCCAGGTCATTAAAGTTATGGCTACATGAACTGGAGTCCCATATCCAGAATAAAACCTCCAGCGACCAATTACTAGCAGTGTTTCCTACCATCCTTAAAGCAGTGGACCTCATCTCGGATGCTTTTGCGGATGCATTAAAATTAAATGCGAGGTCAGCAGCTCTGTCTATTTCTGCAAGAACAGCTATTTGGATTAAGGGATCGCCTGGTGACATGGGTTTAAAAAATATACTTTGCTCTATTCCATGCCAGGGAGATTCTCTATGGACCGGTTTTGGATGACCTTTTAGAGAAGGCCTCTGATAACAAAAAGGGGTTTCCTGTCTCCAGACCTCCCAAAAGACAACAGTTTTTTCACAGAAATTTCAATAGAGACAAAAGACTGAATTTTCGACAAGAAAACAAATAGGAAGTATAAGGGATTCCTCTTTAATTCTCAGTCCACTTCAGGGCCCAATGCTGGTCGACAATGACTGTTTCTGTCCCGTGGGGGAAGACTTTCTCATATTTTTTTTATTTTTTTCTCAGGCTTGGGAAAAAAAATCCCTGTGGATTATTGGTATTATAAAAGAGGGGTTCTCGCCCCCACCGGAAACATAAAAAATTACAAATCTTATTCAAAATTCTACAAGAAACCTAGCACCAAGACAAGAAATTGTTTCCCTTCTAAAGAAAAAGGTTCTGGTTCCTGTTCCGGACTCAGAGAAGGGGAGGGGGTTTTATTCGTCCCTTTTCCTTGTACCCAAGCCGGATCATTCAGAACGAATATAAACCTTAAATCGATTCTTAAAATACAAAAAATTCTGAATGGAATCTGTACAGTCTGCAATAAAACATCTATTTAAAGACTGTGTCATGGCCGCCATAGACATAAAAGATGCCTATTATCGCATCCCAATTTAATGCAGATTTCCAAAAATATCTATGGAGCAGCCGAAAATAGCCGAGTGCTCGGCTATTTCCGTCTGCCCCATAGAAATGAGTGGAATAAAGTAACCTCTACCGTTTACCTCAGAATATGGAAGACATTCTTGAACTTCTCTAAAAACCCGGTAGATAGCTTGGGTTCTCCTTGTATGTCTGAAATATTAGATTTTTTACAAAAAAGGTCTCGATAAGAACCTAAGACGTAGCACTCTTAAGGTACAAGTTTTTGCCCTTAGTGCTTTTTTTGAATTTCCTATTGCCAATCATCCATAGATTACGTGATTCTTTAAAGCAATTAGTAGGATTAAACCTGTGATCAGAACCTTTAGTTCCCCTGTGGGATCTTAATCTAGTTTTGTCTAGAATGATGGAGCCTCCTTTCGAACTACTGTAGGATTTATCTATTAAAACTTTGTCTTTTAAAAACGCATTTCTGGTGGTGATTACCTCTGCCAGGCGCGTGGGTGAGATTTCTGCCTTTCTGCCTCTCCTTATACTAACATCCTGGAGGACAGAGTGCTCATTAAACCAGATCCTTCTTTTCTACCTAAAGTGGTCTCCGTGTTTCATAGGACCCAAAAAATTGTTCTTCCATCCTTGTGTCAGTCCTCAAAGAACGAGGAAGAGAGGAGGCTCCATTGTCTAGACGTTAAAAGATGCCTGTCTGAATACTTGCAAGTCATTAATCAATGGAGAAAATCATCTGGACTTTTTGTACAATTTGGAGGAAGAAACAGAGGTTATAACATTTCTTCTAGAACTCTATCTAGATGAATAGTGGGGGCTATCAACTTAGCCTATTCCTCAGCAGAGGAAACTCCCCCTTTGGGATTTGGTGCTCACTCATCCATATCCATTTCTAACTCTTGGGCAGAGAGGGCTAATGCATCTCTAGAAAAAAATTGTAGGGCTGCTACCTGAAAGTCTCCATGTACTTTTTTTCGTCACTATAGATTAGATTTAGACTCTAAGGACCGGCTATCTTTCGGCAGAAAAGTCCTACAGGCAGTAGCCCCCTTCCTTAAGCTAGTTACTATTCTAGACTAGTCTAGTCTCAAGGGTGCTGTCATGGGCGTAAGGGAAATTTAAGATTAAACTCACCGGTAATCACTTTTCCATGACCCCATGACAGCAGCCTGGATTTATTCCAGCCTGCGTATAAATATAAATAAAAAAATATATATATATTTGTGTTAGATGTGTTAGAAGTTCTTGCAATTAACTGGTGGTATAGGGGCAGAGCCCCGCCTTAAAGGGAACCTGTCACCGGGATTTTGTGCCGTTAGCACATCCGCAATAACCAATCCCCATAGCTCTGTGTGCTTTTTATTGTGTAAAAAAAAAATGATTTGATCCATATTCAAATTAACCTGAGATGAGTCCTGTCCCTGACTCATCTCATGTACAGGACTCATCTCATGTACAGGACTCATCTCAGGTTAATTTGCATATGGATCAAATCGTTTTTTTTTATACACAATAAAAGCACACAGAGCTATGGGGACTGGGTATTGCGGATGTGCTAACGGCCATCTAGCAATCCATGTCCTCAGCTCTATACACAAAATCCCGGTGACAGGTTCCCTTTACGAGCTTTCCACGAAAGTTCCTGTTTCCTGTCCTGAATGAGACGGTCTCTCAAGGGTGCTGTCATGGGCTCATGGAAAAGTGATTACCGGTGAGTGTAATCTTAAATTTCATGTTGCTGCATACTAATGTAACAGCTTGCCCCAGTGGCAATATGGGATTTGAATAAATTACTTTAAGCTTACCAGCTTTGTAGCTGTCTCTTTTATCCAGTTATACAATATAAAACCGCTAAATAGATCTAAACAACCAACATTTCACATTTGGCTATTAGCATGTGAGTATAACAGTCTTCTTATTCTTTGCCTGTTTGCTTGCATCCTTGTACTCTTGCTCTTTGCTTGTTGCATTGCCTATTTAAGTATATTTTTTCATTGTGCATTTTGACTATGTCTATATATAAAAAATGTTTACCCAAGTTCTCCTCCTAATTTTCTGTCTTATCGTTAGCCTCCAGCGATGCTCCTCTTCCACTTGAGCGAGAAGAGCAAATACGTTTGCAAGCCAGGCGTCGCTTGGAGGAACAGCTAAAACAGTACAGAGTCAAGCGCCAACAGGAGAGGGTGAGCACAAAGATCAGAACTGGAACTTCAATTTGAATACTGAACAGACATGAGATAACTGGAATGTTAATTAACAGGGTTCACATAGGCAGTGAAAACGGCAATGTCCTTACATCCTTTTTTTGTGTTTGCCGTTTTTAAATTCACATAAAAACATGACCCTAATTGTGGAAAACTGGACTCATATTTGATAAATTGTTATAAAAATAGTGCTATGTGCATATATATATTATGTTTTTTTTTTTTTTTTTTACCCTTTCAGATATAAATAGAGATTTAAAAAAAAAAGTCCAAGAAAATTTGTTGAAAATCCTTTTGCATGTTGCAAAATGCCACCGACACAAAGAAGGCCTTTAAATACTTGCATTCATTGTGAAATAACAATTGGGGATCATCTTGATGCTGTGCTGTTCCGCTTATTTCTACTGGAAGTTAATGAATGGTTACCAGGTGGGGGTGCGTCCTTGCAAAGTCTGATACTGGTAGCACTGATTGGATTGTGTCAAACTGAGCACCCTGTTGAACCTATTGCAGACTGTTGGCAATTCATTCGTAACTTCAAGTAGGATAATAAAGAAATGGCAAATTATAGAATCATATAAAAATATTATTCATATTTATCACATGGTAAATAAATGTATTGACTGAAACAAAAATGTCAGGAGGGGTGACGGGTCTTCTTTAAATGCCACACACCATAGTACTGTGTATATACATTTTTTATATTTTTCTGTAGACTCGCAGCAAACTATCTGGAAGGCTGCAAAATGTTAACAAAATAAAATTGGAAAAGCTCACTAAATTCTACTAAAATTACATATTTTTTTATATTAATGCATTCAATCCTTTATCATAGTTAAAATTAGTACTTTGCTATTCAGGGAACAACTACTCTCTGATGTGTGTATCACATGAGTATAGTTGGACAGGTGGGGGTATTATTTATTTATTTATTTATTTATTTTTTTTGAGGAAAACTGCAAATGTAATACTTACAGTAGTCTGTGCCCTTATACCCACCTGTCTTATTTCTCTTTTGTCTGTTCCCATTTGGAGGAATGAGTGCAGTTTTCCACTTTTTCCACTTATTAGATATGCAAATGCCATATCATTAACTTCCTTTTATTTTGCTTACCTTCTAGTCTATCCAATCAACACCTAAAAATCGTCCCTCAAGCACTTTGGATCCTGAGCTTATGTTTAATCCAGACAATCTTCCGCGGGCTAGCACTGTTGCAATGACTAAGGAGTATTCCTTTTTGCGCACAAGTGTGCCACGAGGTCCCAAACTGGGAAGTCTTGGCCTCCCTTCGTCTTCCAAAGAGAAGAAGTCATCCAAATCTTCAAAGTCTTCCAGCAAGATTCGTTCATTGGCAGATTACCGCAAAGAATCAGAAACAAATAGTGCCAGTATAGGTTATTCAGATTCTTCTCCTGGCTCCCTAAAGTCCAACAGGGGAAGTCTTACATCTGTAGTGTCTGAGATCAGTGTGGAAGGAGTACAACGACCCGAGAGTGTCAGTTACATTGGTGACAACAGCTCTGAGTTTGATGGCAGTGATTTGAGCATACGACATGATGGCAATGAGAGTGACAGCTCCACTCATAGCAGTGTATCTGCTGGACAGGGCCTTTACTTGAGTGCTGTGTCTCCGAGGAGGCATGAAGAATACATTGTAAATGGTCAGAGCATACCTGTAGAGGATGTAGGACAGTTCCCGTCACTCAGAGATGTACTACAAGCAGCTGCCGCAGAGCAGCAGGCTCAAGAGCCTGATGGAAATGGGGAACCTAGAAGCCGGAGAGATAGTATATCAAGCAGGTGAGAATTGTTCATTTTCCCATTCACACAAAGCTTGTACAGCGATAGTGGCCTGCAGTCTAATAACACTTTTGTTCTCTTTGCTGTTTAAAATCTCAAACCTCTTTCTATATTGTAATATAGAGGGGGTTAAAATGGTAATTGCAAACATCTATATCCCTCCACCGTATAAGTCAGAGATTTTATACCAACTGTATGGATTCATGCTGGACAGACAGGAATCTATAATGATTGCGATTGGAGACTATAATGCAGTAATGGACCCACTCAGGGATAGAACATCTAGCAGAGGGGGAAGAATACAAAAAGTAGACTTTTATAAACTAGCCCAGGAATTTAACTGGATCGACGTTTGGCGCCTCCAGAACCCGGATGAAAACATGTATTCCTGTTACTCCAAAACACATCAAACCTGGTCTAGAATAGATTTGGCCCTGGGAAATAAAAATCTGATGTCCTATAACAGGATTAAAATAAAGTACTTTCCCATGGCTCTATCAGACCATAATGCTGTGGTAGTGGAATTAGATTTGAACAAAAAGAAGGCTTCACTACCGTTCAAGTTTAATTCCCATTGGTTACCAATGATCCCAGATAAAGAAAGTATAATGGAAGAATTAAAAAACTTTTTTAGGGAGAATAATTATTCCGCGAGTAGGTTAATTGTTTGGGATACGGCTAAAGCATATCTAAGAGGACTGCTTTGTAAAAAAGTGAACCACTGGAAAAAAAACACCAGGGAAAAGGGGATTGTTTTGGAAAAAAAAGTTCAAGAATTGGCAATAACATGTATGAGATATCCCACTGACGATAATAAGAAAATATGGGAGGAAGAACAGGAAAAGTTAAAGTTATATCATATGGAGAGAGGTAGGAAAGAATTAAATTTTCAAGGGATCCGGCTGGCCACAGAGGGAGAAAAAGTTGGTAAAATCCTGGCAAATATAGCAAGAAATCCAAGAGAGAAATCCTGGATAGGGGCGATTAAAGATAAAACGGGTAAGACAATTAATACATCAGAAGGAGTTAAAGAGGTGTTCCTAAAATATTTCCAGGAGGTATATAAGTCTAAGGCACAATACTCAAAACAAGAACTAGATTTGTATTTAGATCAGATTCCTCTTAGGGAGATATCCCAGGCCCAAAATATATTTTTAGAAAAAGAAATATCAATTGCAGAAATAAATAAGGTCTTGGGGCAGGTAAAATCTGAAAAAGCACCAGGATGTGATGGGCTCCCTTTTGAAATCTATAAATCCTTCTTCCAGGTGTTAGTACCTGAATTAAAAACAACATTGGACGAGGCTAAAATAATTGGGGACCTACCAGACTCTATGAAAGAGGCAATTATAACACTTATTCCAAAAAAAGGCAAAGAACAACTAGACCCGGGATCATATAGGCCAATATCACTTTTAAATACTGATGTTAAAATCTTGGCAAAAGTTTTGGCCGATAGGCTCTCAAAGGTGGTTAAAGGTGTAATAAACCTAGATCAAACAGGTTTTATACCTGGTAGAACGATATACTCAAATATAAGAAGGCTGTATTTAAATATTGAAGCTAATAAAACAGAAGCGGGAGAGAAAGCTGTACTATCATTGGATGCCCAAAAGGCATTTGACTGTATTGAATGGGAATATTTATGGGCAGTACTAAAAAGGGTCGGTATAGGGGAAGGATTTATAAGATGGATACAGTTAATATATCAGGATCCGCGGGCTAGAGTGATGGTGGATGGGAGCTTGTCCCTGCCCCTTGCCCTATCCCGGGGCACTAGGCAGGGATGCCCTCTCTCTCCACTATTATTCGCTATTGCGATCGAACCTATGGCATGTATAATAAGAAATGATGGGGAAATTAAAGGTTTTTACTATGAGGGGGGGGGAAGAAAAATTGTTAATGTACACGGATGATATTTTGCTATTTATGCACAATACTGGAGACCAGTTTAATAGAGTTATAGATATAATAGATAAGTTTGGTTGCTTTTCTGGATTAAATATTAATTGGATCACATATGTTGATGTTGGGAGATGCACAACCACAGGGGTTTTTGAAGGTTCAGGTGTTGCAAAAACAAGAAAACTTTAAATATTTAGGGATACAAATCTCCGGAAACATAGGAGAATATGAAAAATTAAATGTACTTCCCCTAATAAAAGAACTTAGGGCCAAAATACATGTCTGGCGTAGATTACCAATTTCAATACAGGGTCGTGTAAATTTAATAAAAATGGTCTTCCTCCCTAAAATATTATATGTCCTTCAAAATGCCCCAGTCAGGTTGTCGCAGGATACTTTTAGATTACTTGATAGTTTAATGGGAGATTTTCTTTGGAAAGGTAAGATTCCCAGAATAAAGAGAGAGATACTTCAGCTCCCAGTGAAAGAAGGTGGACTAGCAGTTCCGAACTGTTTTTTTTTATTATATAATCGCACAATATGGTCAAATAAAGAGTAGCTTAGATGGTTTGGTGGGTAGGCAGGTAGTAAACAGATTGGGATGGAAAGAAGAATGGAACTTTTTAGAGGTGCTGGAATCAGGTACATTGGGGAGAAATAGTATTGGAAATAGAGTCTTAAACTTAACGGAATACATATGGGTGGAGATTAAAAAAATACTAGAGATTAAAGGGTTTCTGCAATACACACCTATATGGAAAAATATTAACCTTAAAGAACTGCAGGGGATTAAGATGTATATAAACTGGGAAAAAAATGGGATAAAATATTTAAACCAGATATTTGAACAGGGTAAATTGAAAGATTTTAATACAATGGTTAGAGAGTTTGGTATACCGCATAAGGACTTATACAAATATTTTCAGCTTAGGAATGCATTGAGGTCAGTTATGCAAGAGGATAAATATAAGATGGAAAGATCTGAGTTATTGCACAAATTTACTAATGTGGGGGAAAGAGGAGGAATAACGGCAAAAAGATATAAGATATTGACGGACGGAAAAAAGAAACGGGTCACAATATTAGCTAGAAAAAAATGGGAGAACGAACTTCAATTTTATACGGAAGAAAAATGGAACGATGCATTAAAGAACTATTCTCGAGTCTCAAACAGGGGTTCACATAAGATTTCACAATTTTTTGTAGTCCATAGGTTACATAGATCCCCATGGATATTGAAAAAAATGGGTGTTAGAGCCTCGGATGATTGCGTAAAATGTGGGGGAGAGAATGCTGACTTAATGCATTGTTTTTGGAGATGCCCCAGATTGTTTAGATATTGGACAGAAATAACAGATACTATATACCGAATTTTGAAGGTTCAAATATCAGAAGATCCCATGACTTGTATTCTGGGGGCAACCGAACATCTGGGTCTAAATAGAGACATAAGTATGGTCCTGAGTAAGGTCTTATTCCAAGCTAGACTCTTAATACTTAAGAAATGGGTAGGTGCTGACCCTCCAACAGTTTGGCAGTGGAGAAAAGCAGTGGACGAGTTGATTAAAGAAGAACGGGTGATGGAGGGCCATAGTAGAAAAGAAAAAACTATGGATGAAATATGGAAGAGCTGGTTACTTTAGGGCTGGATAGATAATTTTTTTTTTTTTTTTTTTTTTTTTTTTTTTTTACACGTCTCCCTCTCCCACTCCCAAAGGGAGGTGGGAGGGTGGGTAATTGGGGAATAAAAAATATTTGTATATGTATGGAATAGGATTGGAATGTTTTTTCGATGGCTCAAGAATGTAACTTTTATCCAATCTATTGATGATGAATTTGGAGATGATGGAAATAAAGAGATATTAAATAAAAAAAATAAAAAAAAATCTCAAATGTGAACCTTTATTTCTGTAAAAATAAGTTTTTTAGCTCTGAAATTTGACTGTTTGACATGGTTATTGGAATATGGTCATATGGTTATCATGCCACTGGGAAGGACAGTGTTACTTGTGTGCACACATAAACTGACTAAATAGTTTTAAGTTTGATCTTCCTTTTTTTTTTTTTTTTTTTTTCAGTCCCCCCCCCCATGCTGTGAGCAGGGTAATTGTATGCTGCTTGCAATTTCCAGGCTCACTCATTAATAATTTAATAATATTATTATTGCGATTGAGCCCTTATGATTTTACAGTGATTTGTTGTCTATTTGTCTTTTGATGTGCAGTATTTCTATGGAAAGCTCTATTGCTGGCACCCATGATGAACTCCTTCAGGTTCTCAAGGAAAGGATGCGACTAGAAGGTCAGCTGGAGTCTCTGACAGCAGAAGCCAGTCAGGTGAAAACAGTATTTTATCTTATTGTCTTCACATATGGTTACAATTACAAATGCCTGGTGTCCGGGCATAATTTGCTGCCCATTCTGACATGGAGAGATGCCCAGAGAGAATGGTGTAGTGTATTTGCTTAGCATGTCCCTGCCAGCTCACAGTTGCCCCTCTCCATGTAGGTTTTTAAGCTAGAACACCCCTTTAAAGGTTATGCATTGCACTCATTTTGAGCTAAAATAATATTTTTTTTCGATTGGTCTTTATTAAAAATGTCGAGCCTCTTTCTCTATACAGCTTTGAGATTCTCTAGTAGCAGGCTCTGTATTTTTACTGTTTACGGTCAGGCAGCTCAGCTGACAGTTCCTTATCTTTGATCTCTGACCTTTTATAAACACTCATCATAGCTCAATTATCATCTTACTGATAAGAATGTGGCTTAAATATGTGTTTATGACCTTTTAGTCATTTAGAGAGAAGGTTTATTAGATGACTGGCATAAAGTGAAAGTACGATTCATACAGCTAGACAAAAACATAACCTTTTGTGAAAGAACAGCTGAATATTTTTAAATAAACACCAACTGAAAAAAATATTTTTAGCTCAAACTGAGTAAAATGCAATCCTAAAAAAATTCCCCTGAATGTGTACATAGCCTTTAAGTAGTGTCCCTTTTTCTTTTTATTGATATTTTTTATTAAAAAAACAGAAGACCATACAGGAGATACCACAAAATGTACATTGCATACATTAAAGCAAAATCTTCACATACATAGTGTCATTAGCTCAAAGCAAATTATGCTAGACAAACAGTAGCATTGAGACCAAAACACATCTCAAAATAATGAGATCTTACTGAGAAATAAACAATTTCAATCAAAATGAAAGATGTCCAATGAAAATTATGTATGCTTTATCTCTTGACCTCTGTGCACACATGTACAATAAATACAAAGAAGTGTAATTGTTCTGTTGGGTTTATAACATTTGATATTACCGCTTTCACTATAAAGAACTATTATTCTTTGGTTTCTACTGGAAAGAAATCCCATAATTTTAAAATTCGAAAATAATAAAATGGAAATAATGGTTATACACATAAAGACTTCTCTTTTAGATGATCATCAGTTTTCCACCCATGATAAGTTGTAATGGAAGAATACGGATTTGTACTATTTTAATTGTCAATGTTTTTAATAGGCACTTAAAGAAAAGACTGAGCTTCAGGCCCAACTGGCAGCAGTAAGCACCAAATTTCAAGCAGAGGTTGAGCACAGCTTGGCCAGCCAGCAGAAGCAAGAATCTCTAGGTTTGGAAGTTGTCACCCTGAAAAAATCATGCACAGATCTGGAGAGAGCAATGGCAGATCTTCAGAACAGCTTAGAAGCTAAAAGTAGCAGCTTGGTTTCATTGGGCAATGACTTGCAGGTTGCAGAAGAACAATATCAACGTCTGATGAGCAAAGTAGAAGAGTTACAAAGGGCAATCATTCAGAAAGATAATGTTGGTGAGATCATTGATATGGCATTTATATACTTTGTAACAGTTTGAAATAATACTTTTGTTTGGCCATGTTCATTGACTTCTGATCAATCACTTGCCTGTGATTAAAGGTATTGTCCTCATTTCACCATGGGGATAAGTACCTGATCGGTGCGGTACAACCTCTGGGAGGAAATAAATATAAGAGGCATATTTTTCTATTGTATTGTAGTCTTGACTATATTTAAAAATGTTCTTTATATAAGTATTACTAAATTAATTAAATTACTCTATAGCTAATAAAAAAAAAATCCTGGCATAGAGCTATGGAAAAGTATTGCCATCATATTAAAATATCTACCGGTATTTTGTATCCATCATAGTTCATGATCTGCGACAACAGACTGTATCTCTTCAATACCAGCTGCAGCAGGTGCAACTGGACCGCACTACACTAACAAACAAACTTAAAGCTTCAAAGGCGGAAATAACTTCTCTGCAGCAGACACGTGAGTGGTACCAGCAGCAACTCACACTGGCTCAAGAAGCACGGGTCCGACTCCAAAGTGAGATGGCAAACATACAGGTAAATTCCTACAGTATGTCTTTGCTAATGGGCATTCATGTTAATATTTTTTGGAATATGAGTTTTTTCCAAATAAAAAGTTACACAATGGGAATTTCAAGGCAACCAATGCCTTGAAAAGAGAGAGCGAGAAAAGGGTAAAGGGTATAGAAGGAATAGGAAATAAGAGGAGCCAAATTACAGCATCAATAGATGAGCAGGCCTATAATTCATGAGCTGTAAAGCATCTGGCACATCCAATAGTTGATCTTATTACATTTTTTCATAGGCTGGGCAGATGAGCCAAGCTGGTGTTCTAGAGCATCTTAAATTGGAGAATGTGACCCTTTCACATCAGCTGACTGAAACACAGCACAGGACGATCAAAGAAAAGGAACGCATTGCTGCACAACTGCAAAATATCGAGGTAATTTAAAGCTGAACCTTCCCAACATTGTATTATATGCATGCTGTCCACTTGTTTTAGAAGGTTAAGAAAGGTTTACTGGAACAAACCCAGTATCCTTACATTAGGTGGTAATAGGACATTTTCCTTCAAACTTTTTCTTTTTTTTTTTTTTTTTTTTTCTTTTTTATGCCTCACAGGCTGACATGTTGGACCAAGAGACTGCATTCCATCAGATACAAGAAGCAAAACACATGGTGGAAGAAGATCTCCAGAGAAAATTAGATGAGTTTGAGATGGAGAGAGAGCAGCTCCAAAAACTCGCAGATTCTGCTACTGCTTTGGAACAAGAAGTAGAGCAGGTTTGGATCTAATTTATTGGTTCTGCTTGTGGATAATAATGTAGGAAACTGATAAATCTAATTTAGATTTATATTGTTTTCATTAGTTGAAGCTGAATTTGAACCAGAAAGACCTGCAACTTGAAGCCCTCCAACAGGAACATCTTGACATCTTGAGACAGCTTACTTCAACCCAAGAAACACTTCACACCAAAGATCAGTCACTAAATGATCTCCAAATGAGATATGATGAACTGGAAGCAAGGCTTGAGGAGCTACAAAATGATCTGTCATCAAAAGATGATTCTATACAGTATCTTCAAAACCAAAAGATTGTTCTAGAGGTTGCATTACAGGCCGCTAAGATGGAACAAAGTGAGCTGGATCAGGGAGCTAAAAAACTAGAAGAGGGAACTGAAGCTGTAGCAGAAATCTTGGAAAAACTGCGGCAAGATATTGCTGTCAAATCTGGACAGGTAACAGAATAAGATGAATTTTCATTGTTGATGCCATGCCTTATGTTAACCAACTGAGCCGTGCTCAGTTTAGTAATACATTCAATGTGTATGAGTTGTTTTAAACCGAAGAATAGAAGAAGACTTGGTTTACAGTTTTCGTATGCATTGTAGGTGGAAACCCTGCAGCAAGAGAACATCAGTCTCAAAAAACAAAGCCAGAAAGTGAAGGAGCAGTTTGTCCAACAGAAAGTAAGTCATAAACACCCTTTCTTACTACTTTATTGCATATAACTCGGTTGTACTGATGTTTTTGTGTGTATATTTCTGCCAATTCTTAAGCACACTTTGAACAGATGTGTTTTTTCTATGCAGGCTTGCGGTAAATCATAAATAAAAATGATGTCATATATCTGTAGAGTTAAAGGGGTTGTGGAAGTAATAAGAAGCGATTATCTGTTCTGTATCACCCTCTACTAGCCAGAGTGAAGAAATGTTCTCAAATGTGGCATAGCCATCTATTACATGGTCCACCTTTCCTCTGAGTGACCATAGTGTAAAACTACAATTTCACTGGTTCCATTATGGCCGGCCAAAATTTCCCTTATGATATAATTTGCTGGAAGTTGCAGAAGCCAATCTCAGAGTAATCAGTTGGTTGTTGGGCTAGCTTCATTGCAAAATAATTGATGAGACAAGTTTTGCATTCTTAGGGGGTCACTTATTAAGCTAAAATACGCCTACATTAGGCGTATTTCAGGTGCAGATTGCAGTGCGACAGCTATTTGCGCAGTAATCTGCAACTTCTGCCTGCTCACACCAGGTCTAAAAAAGTGGGTGTTACGTGGGCTGACCCATCTCATTTACCATTTTGTACACCTGTTTTAGGAGTAGAAAATTTTCTAAATGTAAGACCGCTTGAAGCTGGCTTACATTTAGAACTGGCGGAGGATCCGCCGAAGTTATGGAGAGGCCAGCTCCTCTTCATAACTTCGGCGGAACTACCGCCAGCACAGGGCCTTATTAAGACCGGCGTCTAAAATGCCGGGTTTAATAAATGTGCCCCTTAGTCTCTGTTAATTTATACTTCCATCAGAGGTATACATTTGGAGTATTCCCTGATGTATATATTTGACTGAAGCCACTGACATATGCTACTGTTTTAGGCATACAGTGGCATTTGTTGGTAATTGACTACATTGTACAGTGTCCCTCCATTTAAGATAGTACAGGAGTTTGTGTTCCTGTACTGTAAGATAAAAATTTGTATGCCAAAAAGGGAATTTTTTGGCATGCGATGGGTGCGTGGGAGTCTATGGACACTGTTTGTTTCTTATTGCTTTTTTGACCCTGGTAGATAGGGTAATGGTCCTATGGAAACATTAATGGGGTTCTCTGAGACTTTTATACTGATGACTTGTCCAGTATCTGATCGGTGAGGGTCCAATACCAGGGACCTCTGCCTATCAGCTGTTTTAGGCACTCACAGTAGTGCTGTGGCTTTCTCTCAGCTCACCAGACAAAGTGCCGTACATTGTACAGCGGCTATGCTTGGTATAGCAGCTAAGCCCATTCACCGATCAGACACTGACGTCCTATCCAGAGGATAGGTCATCAGTATAAAAGTATCGGAGAACCCCTTTAAAGGGGTTAGCTACTCTTTAAATACTCTCCACTACTGTGTGGCAGGCAGGGAAAAAATGAAGTTCCTAATAGACTTCATTAAACACGTCTGCCTTCTTCTCTTTCAGTTCTAAGCCACTCCCACTTAGTCCTGCTCTACCGTGCAGCTGAGTTCGTCCATGGCTGCACGCGACATGGAGGAGCTTGAGAGGAAGCTCGTCCATGCGCATGTGCAGTCTGCTCCTGTCAGTGGTCGGCTCCCTGCTGCCCGCTCCAACTGTGACAGGAATCAGCTGCTTGTTCCCTCTCTACAAACAGCTGATTCCTGTCAGAAGCTGGCTGTAATAAAAACCTTCAGAGTCCCTACTACAGTAGATACTTAGTCAATCCCCATCCCCCCTGCACTATCACCACACAGCCGACCTGCTAAGCCACACCCACCGGATCCGTTAGGCCACGCCCCCTGCAACCAACAGGGAAAGCAGGACATCTAGACAGGAACTATGATTTTGTGTGTGTGTGTGTGTGTGTGTATACACATATATATATATATATATATATATATATATATATATATATATATATATATATATATATATACCTTTTACCTTGGAGTGCTGCCTGCTTTTTGGATTATTTTGATAGATAGATAGAGTGTGTGTGTGTGTGTGTATATGTATATATATATAATATACAGGGGTGTGGAAATTTAAAAAAAAACTACTTGTCGAAGGACTAAAGCGGGGTCTCAATCTACTTGTCCCTCATGACAATCTACTTGTCCTGATACAAAAAGTAATTTTAGATCAAAACCATATTTAAGTGAATCCCTTTAATGTTCATGCCATACTGGGGCAGTGAATCCCCTTGATGTACATGCCATACTGGGGCAGTGAATCCCCTTGATGTACATGCCATACTGGGGCAGTGAATCCCCTTGATGTACATGCCAGTATGGGGAAGTCCCCCCCCCCCCCTATTCATGGAGGGTGAGTGGCTGGAAGTTGGAACCTGGCAGCACTCCTATTGACACTTCAATGCCAGGGAGAAGAAGCAGAGCGGCAGCCTGACTAACGTGTGCCTCCGCTGGGAGCTGACTTCCGGCCCGTGGCGCCAGACTTCCGGCCTGCACAGGAGCGCTGATAACTAGTGATGGGAAGTTCGGATCTTTTAGGTGAATCGGTTCATTTGAATCAGCTCATTCAAATGAACCGATTCATGAATCGGATCTTCGGTTCACTTGGTGAGTCAGACTGCTGAGCTGACTCGCAAGTGAACCGAAGACTCTAGGTGCCGGTGCGCATGCGCAGATGCTATACATTCGATTCACTTGCTGCTGCTGACTTAGTGCAGTCGGCTCTTCAGCTCTCTGAACTCTGATTAGTATTGAGTGAGTCAGGAAGAGTGATTTATTATAGTAAAGGGAAGCTGAGGCTGACGCCGGACAGGAGGACAATAGACTTATGGCGTAAAGCAAAATGGAAGGCTTTAAAAGGCATTCCATTTGCTTTCCGTCCTAATAGAAGTATATGCAAATCAAAATGGATCCGTCTGGGTCCAGTTATGCAAGACGGAAAACTAAGTCCTGTCGACACGACCGGACCCAGACGGATCTGTTATTATTTTCATAGACTTTTACGATGACGGAAAGCAAAACGGAATGCCTCTTAAAGGTTTCCGTTTTGCATTCCATTTTATGGATTACGTTATTTTCTGTTATAACCCTTTTATAACGGAAAGCCATAACGGAATCCATAAAGGTGATGTGAACCCACCCTTGGTTATATAGCTACTGAATGAGATGCCTTTAACATGTATATCTCCTGAGAAGCCAATTTGATTCTAAAGGGTTAATTTAATTCAACCTGTAATCTAAACTCTGTCATCTGTCCCTTCTCTTATCTCTCTGCTCCTGTCCCTTAATCTTATCACTGCTGCAACAAAAGCAGCCAGACAGCCTCAGTGTAAACTGTTCTACACTCTGACTCACTGCTCTTTTAACTCAATGAATCGAATGAGTCACAAACTAAGTCGGATCTTTAGATTCTTTTAACTTGTGACTCATTCGATTCCTTTCTATTCTTAGACTCCCCTGCACTTACTTGTGTGACTCTGGCAGCTCTCTGAATCGAGTCGTCTGTGTGCTTGCCTTGCCCCCTCAGCTCTGGTCGGTGATTGGTTGGTGGGCGGGGAGGGGCGGGGCTGGCAGAAGCCAGCTTCCACTCTAAGATCGTATTACGCTCCCCGTCCCTCCCTCAGGCTCCCTGCTGCCAGCGTGAGGTGAGCGTCTCTGTCTGCATTGTCTGTGAACACTGCGGTAAGCAGCCCGGACCTGCTGCACTGGGCTGTGTATTAGAGGAAAACACAGCGCAACCCTAGCCCTGCTACTTGCCCGCAGGGCTAAGCTGCCTGCACAAACTACCTGCCCGGCGCCCGGAACTGCATGTTCCGGGCGTCGGGCGATAGGATTTCCACACCCCTGATATATATCATCGCGTCCACATGGGTGAATAATCTTTTTTCTATTTTCATCTAGTGAGAGTGCTGTTGTTTTGCTATATATATATATATATATATATATATATATATATATATATATATACACATACATATTTATATACAAAATATAACACACGCGTTTAATATTTTTATGTGTATGTACACAATGCATGGACACTGACCGTATGTGTGTATGTATCTATATGTATGTGTATGTATTTATGTCTAAGTATGTGTACAAATATATATATATATACATACTGTGTGACATGAACCCATTCATTTAAATAGGGTCTGCAATCTGCATCCGACAGTACTTTTTCGCAGTGCGGAATCATGGACAGAAAACCCATGGATGCACTCCATAGGTTTCCGATCTGTGCTTCCATTCCAGACCACACCGTATCTTTCGGATTTCAGACCCATTACTTGATACGGTGCGCACACGGCTGGTGCCTGTATATTGCAGACCCCCTGTTCGCTGACCACAATACAGGCACAGGCAGGCTATGGTCATGTGCATGAGGCCTAAAGCCATACCTCCTTCCAGTATCCGGCACGACAGTCCCGGAATTCAGTGGCGGTCCCGGTACGGGGAGGTATGTTGAAAATGGATCAGTTTTGCCCTAATGCATTCTGAATGGAAAAGGATCCACTCAGAATGCATTAGTTTGCCTCCGTTCAGTCTCCATTCCGCTCTGGAGGCGGACACCAAAACTCTGCCGCCATCCGCCTGATGAAACTGAGCCAAACGGATCCGTCCTGGCACACAATGTAAGTCAATGGGGACGGATCCGTTTTCTCTAGCACAATAGAAAACATATCCGTCCTCCATTCACTTGCAGTGGTGTTCAAGATGGATCCGTTATGGTTATAGAAGACCTAATACAAATGGATCCGTTTATGATGGATGCATGCGGTTATATTATTGTAACAGAACCGTTTTTGCAGATCCATGACGGATCCGCAAAAAACACAAGTGTGAAAGTAGCCTTTGGCACGTAGTGTCCCTCTTCCTTCTATTCTAAAGTTGGGAGGTATGTTAAAGCAGTGATGAAATGACACCTAATGTGCTGTTGTCACTATGGCATCACAAGTAGGCAGAGATGTCATGTGACTTCTCCCCTGGAGACGCTTTGCTGTGATGCATGCTGGGATTTTTACTTTCACTTTGAAGCAGCTCCGCCCACACAGCCTCACATTAATGGAAGCTTGCTATGCTAAATGCGGTAGAAAAATGATATATATACAGTATATCTGTCATGATGCAAATTCCTCTTGGCTTTAGTTCTATACTTATGGTGGCCAACCCCTTTAAGTTTCTTAGGAATTTTCTGATTGTTTATTCTAAATGAGGCTTGCAAAAATCCATGTGGTTGTCAAAACATTTCTTATTCAGTTAAATAGATCTGATTTTCAGTTGCAGAAATTTCTGAGACAAATCTGCCGCATGTGCATGTACCCTTAAGGTATGTTCAGAGTAAGGCCTCATTCACACATACATGGATTTTCACGGACCACGGTGAGAAAACCCGTCCTGCTGAGTGCACAAGCGTACAGGCGTCATTGGTTGCTATGGCGCCGTGCGCTTCGTGCCGCCGCCGCAGCTGTACAGTAATACACTAGTATAGCTCATACTAGTGTATTACTGTACAGCGGCAGTGGCACGAAGCGCACGGCGTCGTAGCAACCAATGACGCAGTGTACTCGGCAGGACGGGTTTTCACGTATGTGTGAATGAGGCCTAATGCTGAGGACTCTTAAGAGAGAAGATGTTCTGTGGTTTGCGTTAAGTGTGTATAAGGATGCTGAACATGCTCTGTGGAGGTGGTTTAGGCAGACATGCTCTCGTAACATAGATTTCATTATTTTAAAAGCTGTATTTATTAAGGTAAAGTTTTGAATAATTAGAGCAAAAATAAAAATGGTGAAGAAAAACCACATTAAAAAAAAGCATGCATTAATGCATTTATCATACATTGGCGACTTTTTTTTTCTGTGTGCTATGGTAGGTGATGGTAGAAGCCTATCGCAGGGATGCTGGCTCCAAAGACCAACTCATCAGTGAACTAAAAGCTACCAAGAAAAAGTTAGATTCAGAGTTGAAAGAACTGAAAAGAGAGCTCCTGAAGACTCGGGGTGAGAAGTCGTCAGCAGAAGTGGAAAAAGCACGGGTTATGAAGGAAATGTCTAAGTTGCAGCAGCAGATGGAAGAACTTGAATCCCATCTCCAAGCTGCACAAAATGACAGAGATGAAATGGAAAGCCGTTTACAGGTAAAGAGGCATGAGCCCTTTTGTAGATTAGGTTTGTGTGCCTGTGGGATGGATTAATGCTTGAGCCAGGATACTTGCTGTTTGCAGATCCTGAACATTTGTAACATTAGAGAGAACAACGTGATTACGTTTAAATATTGATGCCAGCCATTAGTCCTGTGTTGCTAAGATTTCAATTATGATACATGTGCGATTACTGCCAGACCTGTTGAATCTAGACATCGCTTTGTGTGAAGCAGGATATAACCTGTTGAAATGCAGCATCCAGGAGGTCACAAATCAACCTATAAACTGCAGGCCTCACTTGCCTCAGTTAAGGTCAACATCCACGATTCCACAATAAGAAAGACACTGGTCAAAAATAGCAACTAGATGACCCGCAGGAATTTTGGGATAATAATATGGGGACTAATGAATAAAAGGTGAAGCTTTTTAGAAGACATTGGCCCCATTTCATCTGGTGTAAGCTAGCACAACAGTCAAAGATAGTGGTGGTAGCGTGATGGTCTGGAGCAGAACCTGGACAACTTGTCATAATTGATGGAACCATGAATTCTGCATTATGTCACATAATCCTAAGGCTGAATGTCTCCCCGTCAGTTTGTGACCTAAAACTCAAGCACAGTTAAGTTATGCATCAGGACAGTTATCCGAAGCACCCAAGCAAATCCACCTTAGAATGGCTCGAGATTCAGAATGAAGGTTTTGGAGTGTCAAAGTCCTGACTTGAAACCCATAGAGATACTGTGGCAAGACCTTTAAATGTGCAGTTCAGTTAAAACAGCCCAATTAAAACAATTCTGCAGGGAAAAGTGGGACAAAATTCCTCCACGTGATCTAAAAGGCTCATCATAAGTTGTTGCAAGCATTTGATTGCCGTTGCCACTGCGAAGGGAGCTGCAAGCAATTCTTAGGTGTAGGGAGCAGTTACTTTTGCACATGGGTAATATAGGTTTTGAATAAATAGTAGTTGTCATTAAATGGAGTAATTCGTTGAAAAGGTGCATTTTGTGTTCCTTGTGTTGTCCTTATCGGATATTAAAGTTAGATGGATGATCTAAAACAATTAAATGTGACACATTTGCAGAAGTAGAATAAATTTCTGAGGGGAAAATTAATTTTTCACAACAATGTACAGGTATAGAGATTTTATCCTATGCACTAAAAAACTACTATTCAGTGAGAAATAGTCACAGTGACACAAAGCAGGAGAAAAGTGGTGACCACACAGAGGGGCAGCAGTTTCCTTATAGTTGGAGCACATGCTTAAATCCTGGGTATGGTGTGAATAGATTCTGCTAAAGGTATGACAGAATCCTATTTTATATGCTACAGCACATTTATTTGGGGTGAATTCTGCGATAATATAACATATAGCATGCTTCATTGGATGCAATTTATCAGATTTAATAAGGTGCAGTATATGGCATGCAATAGAGATGACAATAGTAACTTATTTAAGTATCTTATCTGATGTACATGTCCCGGGTATTATATTTTTGTTATTGCATTATTGCTTTAGTTTGCAGATTATATTACAAATGTTTTATATTATAAATTGTGTATTTATTCCAAGTTTATTTTTCTTGTAGTCCATACAGTTTGATAAAGAGCAGCTAATATCTCTGACCCAGGACAATGCTGCACTGAAAGAACAAATAGAACTGTTACAAAATGAGGCTAAGAAGTAAGTGCAAATAGTTTTTTAGGATTGAAATTCTTCATTTTATAACCATCCATTCTAAACATAAGTCATTGGAAAACATGGTTCAAGTTGGCCTCACGAAAATATATTGCAAATTATTAGAAAATGTAACTTAATTTAAAGACTATTGGCTTATTAGCCTAGAAGGCGGGTGAAGCTGATATTCTAACCTGGCCTCTTCTTGCTACACTTTTAGAGCAATTACAGAACAGAAGCATAGAATGAAGAGACTGGGCTCAGACTTGACGAGCGCTCAGAAAGAGATGAAAGTCAAACACAAAGCATATGAGAATGCAGTTGGGATCCTGAGCCGACGTCTTCAGGAAGCACTGACTGCAAAAGAAACAATGGAATCTGAGCTCAATAAGCTCAAGGCACAAATATCAGAAGGAGGCGATAGTCAAGCTTTTCAGGTATTTTGAGAAAAATCATGGAACTGTTGTAAGAATGGTTACCCCCCCCCCCACAGAGACCCGCCACTTCAAAATGGGACCTTAACAGCAGCACGCCACTTTAACAGTGAGTTTCACAGCATCCCACTCCCTTGACAGTGACCTCCTCAGGGGCCCGCTGCTTTAACAGTGACCTCACAGTACCTTTCTGCCTTAACAGTGACCTCCACAGCAGTTGCCCCTGCCCTGTTAACAGTGACCTCCATCCACAGTGTCTGCCCCTTTAACAGTGACCTCCACAGCGGTCTGCTCCCTTAACAATCACATCCACAGTGAACAGCCTCTTTAATAGTGACCTCCACAGCCCCCCCCCCCCCCCCCTTTAACTGACCTCCACAGTGCCCTGCCTCTTTAATGCTAGTGCTACACGACGACATGTGTCGCAACAATTTTTTAAATTATAGGCTAGGGTGTCGCACTGTGACATGTGACATACTGCGACACGGCAGTCGCAGCATGTCGCAGTGCAACACCATAGACTATTAGTATAAAAATTGTCGTGCGACATATGTAGCAGTGTAGTTGTGTCCTATGTGTCGTGCGACTTATTGTCACCGTGTAGCCCTAGCCTACAGCTGACCTACAGCAGTGAAGAGAAATGGCTGGGTTGTTATGGAAACCTGGAGTAAAACTGTGTGTATGTGGAGACCTAAGGGTCTGCGAGCTTCTATTGACTGATAAGGGACATATGACCATGTGTATGGCAGTTGGGATATGAAGAGAGGCTTTTATTGGCTAATGCAGGTAATTTTTTAGGAATATCTCAGGAACGGTGCGTCCTAGAGAGCTGAGACCCCACAAGATTTCTTTCCAGGTAGCGAGGGATGTGTATACCAAGATTCGTTGAAATCGATGGTTGAGTTTTTGAGTAATTGCAGAACATACATACACACATATATACATCCTTTATTTTGTTATATATATATATATATATATATAGATATATATATATATATATATATATATATATATATATATATATATATATATATATATATAAAAGAAGTTTCAGGCAGCACTCCTGTCGTTTTACTCAGCCGTAGCTGTGTGGTGCCGGCGGTGGTCCCTCGATTCGAGACGTAAAACAATGAAGAAAATCCGCAGCACTCCTTGAAGTGTAGAAAAAATGTGTAGTTTTATTCACACATGTCAAATAAGACAACGTTTCGGTTCTCTCACAGAACCTTTTTCAAGTCAAGTGTTGACTTGAAAAAGGTTCTGTGAGAGAACCGAAACGTTGTCTTATTTGACATGTGTGAATAAAACTACACATTTTTTCTACACTTCAAGGAGTGCTGCGGATTTTCTTCATTATATATATATATATATATATATATATATATATATATATTTTTTTTTTTTATAACAAGTATGCTTTTTAATGTTTGTACACAGGAAAAAATAAATGTTTTGAAAGGTGAATTAAAAGCTGTAAACCATAGTAAGGCCATGCTGGAACGTGAACTACAAGAGGTCATATCACTCACCAGCCAGGAACTTGAAGAATATAGAGAGAAAGTACTTGAGCTAGAAGATGAGGTGAGCAAAACTGAATATTACATTTTACAGTAAGGGAATTATTTATTGTGGTCTGCCCTAATTAACACTATAATTACTGTAGGAACCCTTTAAAAGAACTGTAGTGGAAATTCAACAGATGCTAGCAGAAATTGCATAGATGACGTGCAGCAAGTTTATTATGTGCCTATTAACTAGGCTTCACTACTTAAAGGGCTTCTCTGGGATTTTAATATTGATGACCTATCCTCAGGATAGTTCATCAATATCAGTTCTGCCGGGGGTCTGACACCCAGCACCTCCGCCGATCAGCTGTATGAGGAGATGGCGCATACAGTGCGTACGTGCCGTCTCCCTTCTCTCTTCCTGCTCGCTGCTGCTTTGCCATAGACATAGCAGCAGGAAGAGAGATGGCAATTGCACACCGATCTGATATTGATTACCTTTTCTGACCTGGTCATCAATATTAAAAGCCTCGGGAAACCCTTTAAGTTTCGAAAACTAGCCGGAAAAGGAGTATGACTAAGTCAGATTATGTGCCAGATTTATTATTGCCTTGAACCATTATTTTGGCCCAAAATATTGGGGTAAAATAAGACAGCCATGAGGTGCTGTAAAGAAGTGAAAAATATCTAGCATGTCTAGCACCAAATATATCATACAGTGTGAGCCACTGTGATAACTTTGCCACAATTTCTACCTGTCTGGTCTAGTTTTATCTTGTCTTACTTTAGGAAAGAATTAGTAACTCTCAGCAAAAAAGACTTTGGTCCTCCCAAACAACAATAAATGTATACCCTCCTACAAAAGTAATACTGGTGCTCCATCCGTTACAATACCTAAAATAACTAAGATAGGCTGTATAAGGAGCTCCAGTGCCAAGTGTTCAAGTACTTAAGGCCACTTAGTACTGCTCGATGGAACAGACGATATTTACATGCAGTGATCTACTCCACAGTATGGGAAGGAGCGATCGCCAATGCCAACACTGAAACTTTTCCCACAAAACTATATATCAATCTGCTCAGCTCATCCTGCTCTATAACATGCTGTCTGCAGATTGCATTTCGTTTTGTGGTGACAGGTCCTCTTTAACGTTTCTGGTACCTATTGCAGGGAAAGTATCGCCTATAATTTTTCCTGCCAGTTAAAACCATATAATGACACATAACCCTATTTCCTGAACATAATTATGGGGGCTGACATCTTGCCTGAGCTGTTTTAGCAGCATTTAGAGAGAGGCTTGACGGCAGCCACCATGGGCATTGACACAATAATCTGGAGGGGACTCATTGACTTCTATGGTAGTTTCCTAGGCATCCTGTGTGCCCTTTTTTTTTTTTTTTTTATCTGTCCAGACTAGGAAATTATACTTATTATTAGGGTTAGCAAAAATTGCAAGATTTTAGGATTTAAAAACAAACAAACAGATGGTGACATGCAGAAATAAAACCACCAAAAATTATATAAAATATGTTTAAGGGAGATCCGTCAGGGAACAGGCTGCTGGGTCTCTCTGGATGTGGAATTGCTGGGAAATACTGTTTCTGTCTGGCCCAATTAAACTATAATTGGGAGCAGGGAAGATCCAGCTGCAACCTGGCAAACATGCCAAGATTTGGCCGGACGAAAAAAAAAAAAAAAAGCTGCGTTGTTCCTACCGGATCTCACAACGCTAGTGTGAAACTAGCCTAACATAAAACATGATTTAAACATTAGGGGGGGGGTTTATTAAACTGAATTTATCAAACATTTTCACAGTTCCTTGAAATGAAAGGTGGAATCTGATCTGGTCAGTTCTACTTTACACCAGTTTGATGAATCACCCCCTAGGTCATTTTCTGATGACACATTCCCTTTAATATGTATTATATTTCATATATCTCCATGACCAACTTGTTAATATTTATTCCACACTGCAGCTGCAGGAATCGCGGGGCTTTAAAAGAAAAATTAAGAAATTGGAAGACCTCAACAAGAAACTGACATTAGAATTAGAACATGAACGAGGAAAGCTGACTGGACTTGGACAATCCAATGCTGCTCTACGTGAACACAACAGTATACTTGAGGCTGCTCTGGCAAAGAGGGAGGCCGATTTGGTACAATTGAACTTACAGGTATGTACATTCAAATGGACCCAAAGTTACTTATTTGGGGCAACAAATATGATGTGACGGTCAACTTTCAGTTTGGAGATGCTTTTAACATTATGGTGAAATGTTTATATATGTGAAATATAAACCACTGGTTAAACAACCAAAATCAATGCAACTCCAAGCTGTTTCAGCTGTACCTGAAATGAAGACCTGTCTCATTTATCATTTTCTACACCTGTTTTAGTTGTAGAAAATTATCTAAATCTACGTTAGCAAAGGAGCTGGCGTAGATTTAGGCTGGGGATGGATATGTAGAAGCCGGCGCCTCTACATAACTTAGGTGCATCATGTCCCAGCGAAAGGGGTATTAAAAAATGACTATATATTTAATTATATAGTAAACAGTGCCATGATGGAGCTTTTGCCTCAAGGTGCTGGTACTGAAATTTGTGCAGGGTCCGTATGTGTCAATATCATATGATAATTGCTGATCTAGCTTTGCTCTTGATGTTTGATTGTTCAAATATGTTGGAACAGGTTCAAGCAGTCCTTAAACGTAAAGAAGAAGAAGATGGGCAAATGAGAGAGCTAGTACAGAATCTGCAATACGCTTTGGAAAAAGAGAAGGCAAAGGTCACCAATCTGGCAGAGCAGGTAAAGAGTATGCCCTTAGTGACAAAGGCAAAGCAAGTATTTACATGAACATATTAGTTGGGGAGCTGTCTTCATATTTGACGGTTCAAGTAAGGTGTACAAAATGTCTTGTTAGGATGGAGACATCCCATTGTTTCCTTGTTAAGTACCTGTGAACATTGGTATTTATTTAATTGATACATTTATAAAATATTTGATTCTTATGTAGCTAAATGCAGGAATTGATTGTGATAGCAGAGAGTTCTAGAGCTTCTCACTATGATCCACTAACAGGTTGCTGCCGCTAAGGCCGAAGCAGCGCACAACAGACGGCACTATAGGGCTGCAGCACTGGAATTAAGTGAGATTAAGAAAGAACTTCAGTCAAAAGAACAGTTGATTCAAGCACTTCAATCCGAAGCTGAAAAACTGCAGTAAGTACTGAGAAGGAAAATTACACCTTGAAGATTATCCCTTTTCCAAATGCAAAAAAAAGGCTTTCTGCTGTGAAGTCTAAGGCAGGGTAGAGTACCTGGGCTGTGTGTAGTACTCCTTGTTCTACAACTGGCTATTGGAAATCTTTACATCCTGAACTTCATTATGATATTGTCTGTTTCATCTTGCAGGTCTCAGGATGAGAAGCATTCTCAGGAGCTGTCACAGTTTCAGCAGGAATTGGCTGAAGCACGGTCCCAGTTGGTACTTCTTCAGAAGGAACTAGATGATCAACTTGCTAAGAAGCCACACATTAATCAAGAGGTAATAAGAAGTTGGAAAATGTCAAAGCGTTTTGGTCTTAAATGGAAATTCCAGAGAGGACTGAAGTTCCTGCAGCCTTAAAGGGGATCTTTCACTTAAAGGGAGTCTTTCACCTAATCTGAGCGTTTTAGACCGCTCAGATCAGGTTATAGACTCTTTAACCCTCATTACGATCATACCTTTCTCTTATGTGTCCCTCGCCCAGATAATGAAAATAACACTTTTTAAACTTATGCAAATTACCTTCTGAAGGTGCCCATGGGCGGCGTTACTGGGCGATGTGCCCAGAAAAACACACCTCCAGCCGGCGGACGTCACGAGCGGCACCAGAGGACGGCGGGCTGGGAACTGGCCCGCACCTGCGCACTGCTCTGCCCATTATGGGCAGATGAACAGCTTTTCATATTGCGCATGCGCCGGCCAACTAAAGACAGCCGGCCGGCGCATGCGCAATATGAAAGGATGTTCCTCTGCCCATAATGGGCAGAGCAGTGCGCAGGTGCGGGCCAGTTCCCAGCCCGCCGTCCTCTGGTGCCGCTCGTGACGTCCGCCGGCTGGAGGTGTGTTTTTCTGGGCACATCGCCCAGTAACGCCGCCCCTGGGCACCTTCAGAAGGTAATTTGCATAAGTTTAAAAAGTGTTATTTTCATTATCTGGGCGAGGGACACATAAGAGAAAGGTATGATCGTAATGAGGGTTAAAGAGTCTATAACCTGATCTGAGCGTTCTAAAACGCTCAGATTAGGTGAAAGACTCCCTTTAAGCAAATGGCATTTATCATGTAGACAAAGTTAATACAAGGCACTTAGTAATGTATTGTGATTGTCCTTATTGCCTCCTTTGCTGGCTTGAGTTGTTTTTCCTTTGCATTGTACACGGCTTTTTTCCAGGGGTTACAACCCCCTGCAATCGAGCAGCAGTGGCCGTGCTTGCACACTATAGGAAAACACGCTGGACTCTAGTGTCAGGGACTGTAGGAGCGCGTGTAGGCACGCATGAGCAACAGCTCCTGTACCAGCCACCTCGTATCTGCACTGTAGTAGTGGCTATAACCCCTGGAAAGAGCAGTGGATAATGCAATGGAATAATGAATTAAGCCAGCAAAGGAGGCAATATGGACAATCACAATATATTAGTAAGTGCCTTGTCTCCATGATAAATGCCATTTGCTGAAGTGAGACAACCCCTTTAGTCTGTTCAGATTGTTGTACACCAATGAAGGCTGAGATCTGTGAATGAGTTAGGTCTACAAATTTGTGGAAATCTGCATGTGTACGTTCATCTAAACCCACATTCTTCATAAGTGCAGGTAACATAGGTTGATACATTGACTGAACTATCTGCGTGCCAGGGTGGAATTAAAGGGGTTGTCCGGGTTCAGAGCTGAACCCGGACATACCCTCATTTTCAGCACTCCCTTGCCCTGCGCTAAATCGCACAGGGCAAGGGCTCTTTTTGTTTATCATAACACACTGCCAGGCGGAAGCCTCCGCCCGGCTGTGTGTTCGGAGATGTCACCAGCTCTGATGGGCGGGCTTTAGCACTGCCCTAGCCGTTTTACTGGCTAGGGCAGCGCTAAATCTCGCCCATCAGTGCCGGTGACTTCACTGGGCTTCTTGGCAGCCCCATTGAGAGCCCCATGCCAGCAAAAATGCCTTTGCCCTGCGCGTCAGGGGGGCTGCCAGGGTAAAAATGGAGGTATGTCCGGGTTCAGCTCTGAACCCGGACAACCCCTTTAAGACAATAGCCTTAATCATACCTTCACTCCAGAATTCTAACTTGAGCAAAAATGTTATGACTTTTTGAAGCCAAAATTCTGGAGTGAAGGCATGATAAATCAGCGCCAATGGAGACAATTTATCATAAGTTATGGTCTGTGGTAGCGGAATCCATAACGGAATTCTTAGATATCCCGAACCTTGTACACCGATCTTGAAAGCAGAAGTTTGCTCAACACTATTCTTCACCCATTCAGCTCGGATTATTTCAAGGGCTGATTCTATTGTAGTCACCAGCACTAACTGGTGGTCTATAGCGCTGACCTAGGCCGTTTTACAGAGCTAAAGACCACCCTTTAGTGCTGTGACATCACCGGGCTCACTGCTAGGTGGAAGTCTCCGCCTAGCATTCCCATACAGAGACCCGGTATGTCACCCGATCTAAAGAAAAAACCCTTGCCTTGCATGATACAGCATAGGGCAAGGCGGAGCATCGGAGCATGAAATGCTCTAATGCTCCACTCATTCATGCTGAATGAGGGAAGAAGGTGTGTCGTCCGGGTTCAGCTCTGAACCTGGACAACTCCTTTAAATGTCTAATGTTGTTTGATAAATTTGTCTTATCCTTAAACCAAACACTTTTGTCTACAAAAGCTACTCCAGTTTTCCTACCTATCCTCTCCTACTGGAGTGAGATTGCGACTTTTAAAAAGTGTCAGTGATAAATCTGGCGTAAAACTCATTAACCTAGCTAACATCACCCACTTTCCCACCTATATTTCAAAACTAGAGTTAGTGATGTAAAAATTCAAAAAGTCGTAACATTTTGGCGAAAGTACATCCAAAAAGTCACAAAAGCCCTATTTTGCTACTTTTTGTAGCCAGAATTCAAAAAGTTGAGGCAAGATAAATCGGGGCCAATGTCTCTGTAATTATAAGGTTGCAGTTTTTTTGTGGATGCAGAAGATACTAGTTCATAATGAGCATTCTGAAAGAGAGACTATAGAAGTTAAAGAAGATATTTTGTATATCTTCTTTATAGTCTTTCTCTTTCAGACAATATTGAAGTGGATTTGCACCAATTATTTAAGTTGCGTACAAAACCCCACTGCTGTTCCTTGCATTTATTTGATACATTTATGTGGCAGATTTGCTGGGGGGATTCTTGCACCTAGAGAGGGGTCCTTGTTTTAAGACCTCCATATCCCCTAGTAGGACATATATGGATGGGATTTATCTCCACAAGGCTATTTGAGCCATTTGTCTTCCTCTTTAAGGGCTTGTTCCATTTAGAATACCCTTTTTCATATACCGTGTTACGGAATTCTGAGCTAATAGTTGAGGCCAGAGGTCTCCTGGGCAGGATCCTAATCTCTTTGTCAGTGATTGGCTAGTGGTAAGTGTCTCTGGGGGGCATGTCCTGTTTTGCATTACAAAGAAGGGCCTGTTGATTTGAATTGGCCCTGTGTAATGTTTAATTCCTCCTCTGGTGCTTCAGGAAAACTGAACACTTAAGCTGGCCGTACATATGAGATAAACGTTGGCCAAATGCTTGTTTGGCTGACAGCTATGTTTTGCCCGTGCATGCATGTGTCTGCTTCCAGAAACCTCTGGCAAACTGGTTATCTCCCTGAAAACAAAAGGATTGGGCATGTTGAGATCCAATACGCCTGACCTTTCTGTCTTCCAACATATGACATCAGGGAAGAGTCAAGAGCCACCTATATACATTAAATGGTCAACTGATGCCACCAAAATCTGTGGGTTTAGCCATATACATCTAATGTGTATAGTCTGCATTATTGCCATCTTTTCCCACAGATAACAACTGATTACTGGGGTTCCCAGCAAGTGGAAACTTTGTGATCACTGGTTGTCAAGGAAGCAAAGAACCCCTTTAATTAAATGATTTTGCTTGCTTAATCTTTTTTAAGCAGGTCTGCTTCTTTTTAGTTCACGATAAGTTTGCCAAAAAATGAAATATTCTGGGAAGCAGCAGGGAGAGTCTATCAATAGCACAAGTAACTAGTATCGGTTGTTTAGCAAATAAAAAAATATAAAAATGTATGTCTTTTTGTTTTTAGGGCTTTGTTTTCTGCAAAAAGCATTTAGTACATTCAGTATGTCTTGTGTGTCTTTTCTCCAGGTAGAAGATCTAAAGTGGGAGGTGGAACAGAAGGAGCGTGAGATTCAGTCCCTGAAGCAACAGCTGGACATGACCGAGCAGCGCAACCAAAGAGAACTGGAAAATGTTCAAACCTTGCTTCAGGTATGTACATTTTGTTTGTAAGCAGTCATTTATTTTTATTGAATCTTTAACACAATACAAGTATCATCCCTAATTCGAGTGAATTTTGATTTAAATAGGATTAAGTTATGGCTGCCTGCTAGGTCACAGTATCCCAACAAACCGATTTTCCCATCTTAGAAAATTATTATATATCACATAAATATGCCATAACATTCTTGGCAATGGATGTCTGACCTCTGGGACCTGCGTCAATCCCAAGAATGAGGAGACTTAGATCTCTTTGACTTCACTCCTTTGATACCCTTTATGCAGAATATTACAACTTGGACCCATTCAACAGTGGGAAACACTAAAGGGGCCTTTACACTTCCTGAACATCGGGTATCATCACTAACAAGTGTTTGTAAGAACGCTTGCTAGCAATAATTTACAATAATGTAAAGGTGCTGCCGATTGCCGATGCAAGAGCGAAATAGTAGTTCATCTGGTAAATGGATCTTTTTATGCGGACACCTAAATCATCCTTTGTGGCAGCAAATTGTACCGTCTAAACAGCACTTTGTTGCTGGCAAACAATGATTCTGTATGGGGACGAATGATTGCATTAGCAATCACTCCTTCCCATACTGTGGAGGAGATCACTTGCATTTAAATGGAGGGATCTCCTTCACTGACGAGCAGCCAATTGTCAGGAAGGAATGTTTCCCTTCTGAGTCCTGGCTGTCAGATGGGGATAAATTTTTTTAAATTGTTTATGCAAGTTAGTTTTTATGTGTATGAGCTGATGTCCTTTGTATATAATACATTTTTGTTTGCTGATTTGTTACACTGTCCTTTTGTTACACCACAGAATCTCAAAGCTGAACTTGAGGTTGTACGAGAAGATCTAACTATGACTCAGAGTGACAAGTTGATGCTGCAGAAAAAAGTGACTGAACTGAAAAGCAGCATGAAGACCTTGCTACAACAGAACCAGCAGTTAAAACTGGATCTTCGTCAAAGCCGGACTAAGAAGGTTGGAAGTGAAAAAATAAAAGTTACTGGCAGCCACATGTTCACAGGACTCGGGGTTTGCTTAGGGATACATTGCTAACAATACATGTATTTCTCCTATATAGGCCTTATTATTCCTCCGGTATATCTCGGTCATAGTTGAATCGTAATATAATTTGAGTTTCACATCTTATAAACATATCTTTTATAAGAATGACCCTCTTTGTCACAAGATTGTCTTCCAAAATGTTGTAAACGTTCAGATGGGCTTGATAGCTGACTACCTGGTCCAATTAATGGACCATGCATGACACCATGTCTGATTAGCTGTAGTATTCCTGAGTAATAAGTGAAATACTAGTTGTGGAAAATAATTAACATATTAAAATTAGTCCTTTCAAATCTGTTTTAGATTGGAAATCCACAATACATGGTTCTGTATGTATACTTTTAAATACTTTAAGCACTGTTACTAAGCTGTGTATATGTAGCTCAAACCTCACATTATTAATAAAATACTGTAACTTTGGGTTCTCAATGTTAGAAATAAGTTTCCTAACCAGGACACCTTACTGCTTTTTGATTTATTTACCCTTTTTTTCTTGCTTTTGTCTACAGAGGAAAGAGTTTAAAGGAGACATTACGTCGTCCAATCCTGCGACTCCAGTTAAGATACCTGACTGTCCTGTACCAGCTTCCTTACTAGAAGAGCTCCTGAAGCCTACAACGATCAGCAGAGAGCCTCTGAAAAACCTGAACAGCTGTCTTCGCCAACTAAAGTAATACCACTGTATTTGTAATGGCATTCTCATTATGATAACTAAGGTCATGGAATTGTCAGGGAAAGGTTCCTTTCAGCTATGTCAGCCCATAGTGTCAGTTGCCTATTTGTGTTCTCCTGCTTGTTGTTTTCTTGGTGGTGCAAGGATTTCTGGTAAAAAAATAAATAAAAAATTAGCACTTTCACTAGTATCGATCAAACATGAGTACCTTTTACACTTCAGTATAAGAAATACACTTGTCAGACATATGAGAGTGTTGGTGTGCTTTCAACACTGTGTTTTGCATTGTACATCAGCAGTGTACTTTGGTAAGATTTCTAGACCTATACCCATGATAGATACCATATATTCACAAGAACCCTATTGTGGAGGAGCAGCGTTTGAGATAACAATTGTAGCTTAGGCTGTATTTCAACAGCTAAATTACGCTGTTCCCCCCCCCCCCCCCACCACAATAATTGTTCAAATTTAACCTTTATTATTTATCATTAATATTGATATTAATGATAAATAATAAAGGTTCAATTATAACAATTAATATGGGGGGGGACAGCGTAATTTACCTGTTGAAATACATGATAGATACCGTTGTATCACGTAGATAATTTTTTTTGTATGGAATAGTGCAGCAGCATGTGCTATTCCATACAACAAAAAAGGTGTGTAGCAGATGGATGCTACAAAATGAATACAATGTGAAACAGACCTTACCTGGCTTCTCAGGAAGGAATTCTCTGCCGTTTATTTATTTTTTTGCTTTATAAGACACACTTTTTTCCCCCAAATGGCAGTGCGACTTTTATAAAGCAAATACTAATGAGCGCTTTAGTTATGCAGGAGGTGCAGCGCTTCCAGCACTGGCTGTACTCCCCACTCTCATGTCTTCTTCCAGGCCACGCACTGCACTGTGTCCTGACAGTGTATAGGACGTAATGCACGTGGGTGTGCATTATGACCTGACGCTGTGTGTTGTCAGGTTTTGGTGCAGTGTGGGGCCGAGAAGAAAACCAGGGAGCAGAGAGTGCAAAAAGAGTGTGCCATCCAGAGCTGGAGATGTAAGTTGTTTTATTCATTTTACTGTCTGGGTGATCTGATCTGAAGTCTAATAAATATTGGGGAGCTAATATGAAGTCTGATAAGGTTTGGGGGTCGGATGCAGATTTGGGGTCTGATCTGAGGTCTGATAAAGTTTGCGGGTCTGAAGAAAATTAGTTAGTACGATTTAAGATTGGAGGTCTGATGAAAAAAAAACACGTTTTCTGATTTTCCTTCTTTAAAACCTAGGTGCGTCTTATAAAGTGAAAAATATGGTAATAATTAAAGGCAAACGTTAAATTAGTGGTGAGGTCTGAAACTTGAGGTTAGCTTTGTTTTAGCATTGGCATTCACTGTTAGAGAGGGGGGGGGGGGGAGAATCCCTGGTTGCACTTATCTGTAGAGGAAAGCAAATTGGTCTTAGTGCCACTGAGCCTTCAAAAATATTTGATATGTCATTGCGACGTATTAACAGTTTTGATAGATGGGGTCTGAGTGCTGAGACCTAATCACTAGATCAGGGAGAGAAGCGATCACCTATCACATTTTCTCTCTCCTCACTGCAGGAGATGGGCTCAATAGAAAGTCTGTGGGTCCATCTTAATTCTGTCTCCCGTAGTGAGACGAGAGAGCGGTGTGTGAGCATTTCTCTCCATCTAGCAATTAGGTCTCGGCACTCGGGCAGCTATTTCATCCTTCAGTTCTTCCAGCGTTCCTGCTCCGATCTCTACCACTGGACTTTGTTTGGCTGCAGCCAATCATTGGCCTCATTGGTCTTGGGTTGTATACCCCTGAGGTAAGTGATTGGCTGCAGTGGTGTCTGGTGTAAACATGTAAATCACTGCTTCAGCCAACAAGATGATTCTGGAGGTGATGGGGATGAAATGGGTATGGATTTCAGTTATGTTTTAATTTGCAAATCTATTATATAGCAATGAATAGTGTAAAATGTATATATAAGGATCTGAAAATATCCATTAAATGTTTTCATTGGGTTAATATTGTAATGTTTGCTTTCCAGGCAGGAAATGGACAGTCTCCAAAAGCAGATGGAAGAGCACACTATCACTGTGCATGAATCTATGACTTCATGGACTGAGGAACCGCTACAGGACTTCACATTACCTGACACACCTGTTGTGAGCAGCGCAAGGCTTCCACTACAGGATCCGAACCTCCACACTAATGACACCGAAGGAAAAGTGCAGGCTTTATAGTCTGCTTTTTATTTCTGGAAGGAACCCTTTCTATCTGTATTACAGACTGGCAGCAACAGCACTTTTTTTTTTTTTTTTCCTAATGCAATGTCTAACAACAAGAACCATCATTTGACATATAGGGATGTATATTGTGTCACACATAGGTTATGTGCCTTTTATAACAAGATTGAAAGAATGGATTGCAGTCTTATTTCCAAGGTTGAAAAAACACAGAAAAAAATGAAATATTATAAGATGCATAGGCATTATAAAAACATGCTAAGGAACATGTGTAAGAATAGCGATGAGCAGGATCTACCTACTCTAGTTGTACATTTCACCATCTAAAGTGTTCTTATTTATGGTCTGCCACAGGTACCTTACATCCTCTAGCCCCCTCCCATCATCATTCTAATCATCTCTACTATATGTAGAAAAACTGTATAGCACAAGGCTAAGTTCCCTATGAAGGAGTGGTGGCGTAATACGTTCACATTTCAGTAAATGTTTTATCTGCTAATTGGGGCTATACACATGACTGAAGGACATGTTGCTGGTTCTTTGTAGAAGAAACAAATCTGAGCTGTCTTGGTAAGATGTTTGGGAAGTACTTACGCATTGTGAATAAGAATTGTGTAAATGTGTCATTTGTTAAGATGTTCATGTAGCTGACAAGTGGTAGTATATGTGATAGCCATTGGTAACATTTGTCTTTTAAAATGCTCCTTGATTAAATGAGGTTGACTGGTCTGGACAACCCCTGTTGTAGCCGAGGACCTGCTGATGGTTTAGTAGCTGAAAATCCAATGATAAGCCGTGGATGAAGTTGGGGGAGACTGTACATTTCTCCAACTGCGGCCACTACAAAGCAGCATATCTCCACTCTGGAATGATAGAGGATGGTCCTGAACGAGGGGTCCACCTCTATGACATCCAGACCTAATAGGGCAGGCATCCTCAAACTGCAGCCCCCCAGCTGTTGCAAAACTACAACTCCCAGCATGCCCGAACATCCTACAGGTATCGGCCTACAGCAGGGCATTGTGGGAGTTGTAGTTTTACAACAGCTGGAGGGCCGCAGTTTGAGAATGCCTGTAACAGGGCATAGAGAATGTAGTTGTCCTTTTAACTGATATGCCTTTTCATACTAATCCTTGGGGAGAAGGTGTCATAGACTGTAAGTATTTGAGAGAACCGCTCAATTAATATTACATATATGTACATGGTTTACTTTCACACCATGTCTTTTGTTTTCCTTCTTTTATGTTGTTGCTCTTTCTTGATTCTGCATGGTTTATTTTATTGTTCTCTGTGTTAGCTTCCCCGGAAATGATTTGTCTTCTACTTTCCACCAGGATGATCCATGGAAATGGCTCACAGTTTAGTGGTCAAAGTATTTTGTTCTGAGTTTTACTTATACCTTTTACCTCTCAGGTTAGAAATTATAACACCACTACCCCCGCTCCCAAGGTGTGCAATAATAGAAGAGTTCTTCTATTCACTGTTCATTTACAGTTGTTCTGTCTTGTACAGTATGTCTTCTGTTCTCCAAATGCAGCAGAATTTCTTTAGTCTGGCTCTAGACACTGCACCAGAGTTACTACTTAAAATGCTTGGATGTGGTGGTCGGAGGTAGATGGGAATACAGAAACAGCCAAGCGGGCTCTGAGAAGTGAATAGGAGACATGCAGAAAGTGTTGCACAGCCTGCTTAGCTATGTCCGTGGGTCCGACCCCCCTTGGCTCTTGTATACAGGGGGAACGAAATTGGGGGGACCTGTTTCAAGAGATGGATGCAGGTCCCTGAGGTGGTACTCTTATCCATCAGGCACGTAGGACATATCTTGTAAGCATGCAATAAAGGTTTGAGCTGGAAATACCCCTTTAAGAAAGCTGTATTTGGAGCTACAACCTAATGAAATTGTGCTGTCCCTCTTCCTTACAGATGTGGACCTTTTTATAGGTAACTGGTTCATTTTCTATGATTATGATTTCTAGATTATTCATTTGCAGACTGTTGAGTCCTAGGATTTTAAGTCTGATGTGATTAAATTAATTTTATTATACTCCTTATCTCCATATACAAACTATCTATGATAGGCAGCACATAGAAACAAAGTATAATAAAATAGGCATTAGAAATACAGACTGAGTACATTGGGGGTCATTTACTATCCAGAAATCTGCCTATATTAGGCTTATTTCTGTGACTTTTCCTCGCTCACGCCAGACCTAAAGAAAATGGGCATGGCGGGGAAAGGGTATGGGCCAGCTGGTACGTCTGCATAATTTTCTATGTCTGTTTTAGGCATAGAAAATGGTCTAAATGTAAGCCAGCAAGGAAGCTGGCTTACATTTAGACTGGCGCTGGATCCACCGAGGTTATTTAGAGGCCTGCTCCTCTTCATAAATTCGATGTATCCGCTGCCAGCTATAGGGGTTTCTAAGACCGGCGTCTAAAATGTCTGTCTTAATAAATGACCCCCATAGTATTTAGTAGAGAGCTGTGCTTCTTTCTCCATTCAAAGTGTTGGTTCCTGTGCCTGAAGCTGCAGGGAACAGCTGATCAGTAGGAGTGTGGGGTATCAGACACTCACTGATTGAATATGAATGACCTATCCTAAGGATAAGTTTCTCAAAATCAGGAGCCTAGAAAACCCCTTTAAATATCATCAATTTTGTCACTTTTTCGTACACAATTATGGTGCAGAAAGTCTGCAGAGTTCATCCCCATACTCACAAAGTAGCTGCACCCAAGTGGGCTCTGAGAAGTGAATAGGAGATATGCAGAAAGTGTTGCACAGCCTGCTTAGCTATGTCCATGGGTCCGACCCCCCTTGGCTCTTATATACAGGGGGAACGAAATTGGGGGGACCTGTTTCAAGAGATGGATGCAGGTCCCTGAGGTGGTACTCTTATCCATCAGGCATGTAGGACATATCTTGTAAGCATGCAATAAAGGTTTGAGCTGGAAATACCCCTTTAAGAAAGCTGTATTTGGAGCTACAACCTAATGAAATTGTGCTGTCCCTCTTCCTTACAGATGTGGACCTTTTTATAGGTAACTGATTGACACTCACTGATTGAATATGAATGACCTATCCTAAGGATAAGTTTCTCAAAATCAGGAGCCTAGAAAACCCCTTTAAATATCATCAATTTTGTCACTTTTTCGTACACAATTATGGTGCAGAAAGTCTGCAGAGTTCATCCCCATACTCACAAAGTAGCTGCACCCAAGTGGGCTCTGAGAAGTGAATAGGAGATATGCAGAAAGTGTTGCACAGCCTGCTTAGCTATGTCCGTGGGTCCGAAAGTCTGTGCAGAAAGTCTGCAGAGTTCATCCCCATACTCACAAAGTAGCTGCACCCATATACCCTAGCTGGGGCTCTGTTTACTGGAGGCTGGTTTATGTTATTAGCTGGGACCACCACCGATCACCAGAACGGGGGCCCCCTACCCCCTGCAGCCCCCCTGAAAATAACAGAGTGGGTACATGGGTTATGGGGCCTCCATTCTCATGATCAGTGGGGGTCCCAGCGGCAGGACCCCCACAGATCTAATAGTTATCCCCTATTCTATGGATGAGGGATAACTTTTGCCAACCAGAATAACCCTTTAACTCTGGACTTCAGATTTCAGAATTTGGTAGACTCGGGGGAACTAAATTGCACAATTCTCCAATATATTCTTACATGTATATTCAGTATACTTTATCAGGGACCCAATAGCTCTTCTTGCATGTCTGCATATGTTCACCTATAGTGACTTATACTTGTATATTAGGTCATTGCATACAGCAATTATTTCTTATACCTGTTACCATGACATACTCTCTGAAGCGAGATTGGCCCAGTAATGGTTGAGGACAGCATGATATTCCAGTCGTTGCCCCTTATTACAATAGAAGTGCATTAGTGTATTGCTGTGTATGCTGTTCCCCAATATAGGAGTTTGTCTATCCTGTGCTCCTATGGTTGTATCTTTGGTGTGGTGTAAGTTATTAGTGGTTGTATATTCTTTACACCAAGGTAAGCCAGTCAAAGTGACAAGCATGAAAGACATTTTAATTTTATGAAGCATCTTGGATCACCTTGGCTTTACATAACTATTATTTTCACAACAAATGGTTAATGTTTTATTCATGTCGGCTAAAATTGTCGAGAAATGTACTGACTATTTCTCTGATTATGTTTGGAAGGGGCAAAACAACAGTACAAACCCCTACAGACGTGCTTTGCAGGACATCTGTGTTTGCTGTAAACCGACGTCATCGTCTTCTGTATGTTTAACCTGTACATGACATGTACGTTCACAGTTGTAAAGTTACAAGGGTTAATAATAATGTATTTCCTCTATAGGTCCAGCAATCAAAGTAAAATAGGGTTATAGTGTAGCTGTCGCCCATGTGCAGAGGAGGCAGCTCTTTTCTGGAGTGGATGCCTTGGGATCCTTTTACATGGTCTTCTTAGAGGTGATTTACATGTGGCAATCATCTTGAGTATGGGGATGAATGATTGCTAATAGAATCGTTCCTCCCCACATAGTTTTCGTTTGTCAGCAGCATGCCCCTATTTACACAGGACAGTTCAATAATTATTTCTGTGCCACATAAAAGATCACTAGACAAACAAACAAGCGTTTGTCGGCAGATCAGCAGCAAGTCTTATGGACCAGTGATTGGGTATGGGTGTTCTCCGTTCCCAATCATTGGCTCATGTAAAAGAGCCCTTAGGAATATGTGGTAAAATGCACATCTGACAGCATTCTAAGGAAATAAATGGCTGTCTAAACTGTTTGTGGGTCACAGTTATACTTATTACGCGTATTATTCCACCCAGATTTTCAGGATCATGGTATGGTCCATTTAAAGGGTTTGTCCAGGATATGTGAAAAGGGGCTGAATGTGGGTGATCTGTTATACCAAGCTTTTTCTCTAATTCAACATAACAATCTTATCTTCCTGGACCATCCCTTCGATAACATAGCATTATTTCCTGAGAAAAAGGGTACTGCGGTTGCTGAGGAATACTTTCAACAGAAGATTGGTTTTGTTAGTCAAAAGGCATCTGTCAGCAGATTTGTACCTATGAAACTCGCTGACCTGTGGCATGTGCGCTTGTCCTTCTGAAGGCATCTGTGTTAGTCCCATGTTCACATGTACCCACATTGCAGAGAAAGATGATATGCAAATAAGCCTGTTCGAGCAACGGGGGCTTTGCCGTTACACCTAGAGACTCTGCTCTCTCTGCAACTACCACACCCTCTCCACTTTGACAGGGACAAGCAGTATAAACATGATCACGCCTGGCTCTGACTTCTCCTAAAGTGTTGCGCTGTACCGTGCGCTTCAGTATCCAGCATAGGTGCAGTACAGGAAAGAATTTTGTAGTGCAAGATCGCCGAATACTGAAGCATTGTGAGACTTTAGGTGAAGATAGGGCCAGACATGATCACGTTTACAGTGCCTGGAGCTCTCAATCAAAGTGCAAAGGGCGCAAATGTTGCAGAGATAATGAAGCCTCTAGGAGTAATGCCCCCATTGGTTCTAGAGGCTAATTTGCATATATTTTTCTCAGCAATACAGGTACATATGAACATGGGACCAACACAGATGCCTTCAGCTGCCAAGTATACATGCAACATAACAAGAGGCCAGCCAGTTTTATAGGTACAAATCTGCTGACAGATGCCCTTTAAGCATTTGCACTTGTGAAACTAGACAGTAATTTCCAAAGGTGATTTCTGTAACCCTACCACAAGGGAAGAAAACTTTGGAAACATCTACTGCAAGTCGAAGGATGCACTATATCCATCAGACGTGTGTAATGACACAGAATGGCTTTTTGTAGTTGAACCTGAATGGTTTGTGATGTTATGGAAGTATGTGGTATATATTGAGTACTATTGAGTGGATCCATTAATACCTATTGTAATGTTTTTTGTGCTTTTATTTATAGAAAGAAACAGTATCTTAAGCAGATTTATTATAAAAGGTGAAATATCTATATAATATAAAGTTACAACTTTTAAACTGTTAAAACTGTACATAATACAATGCTGTGTAAAGCATGTGGATACATTATGTGCATAAGATTCCTTTCGAAGTTTTTTTTTTTTTGTGCAATAAACTATTTTTGTTAAAATGCTTTAGTATTGTCTGTATATAACCCATATATTACCATATTTTTACTCCTGGTTTCTAAACTTGTATTCAGACTAGCACATGGGAAAAATATTCAGTTTTACCACCAAAATCAGCAGCTCTAGTGTTCTTGGCTAAAGGTGAAAAGGGGGGCATTTACATGACCGTATTTTTGTTCCTCGTCCGATACGCATTTTTTGCGGATGGGATGCGGACTCATTCATTTCAATGGGGCCATAAAAGATGCAAATAGCATATTGTGTGCTGTCTGCATTTATTTACTATACTCGCTTATACAGTGCTAACATATTCTGCAGTGCTTTACAGACATTAGATTGTGAGCTCCATTAGGGACAGCTTGATGCTAAGTTCCCTATCGGTATGTCTTTGGAGTGTGGGAGGATACTGGTGTAACCGGAGGAAACCCATTGACACTCGATGCAGATGTTGTTCTTGTCCAGATTCGAACCTAGGACCCCAGCGCTGCAAGGTACGAATGCTCACCACTGAGCCACGGTGCTGCCCCATATGTCCATTCCGCAGCTGTTTTGCGGACAAGAATAGGCATTTGTTACATAGTGCAGGACCTTCGGAATGGCAAAATGCAGGATGCACATGGCCAGCATGAAACTTCGTTGGAATACTGTACGGAGCGAGCGCTTCGTAAGTATCGGAATGTGTATTGGCTCTGATGAGCCAAAGTCATTACTTTGCAAAGTCTAGCAAGACTTTGGGTAATAACTTCAAAAATGTATTTCTACTGTTAAAAACCTTTTACCGAACTCTGGTTCGGTTCCAATGTACCATTTGGAACCGAAACGTTTTTCATCCAAAGTCGATTCACTCATCGCTAGTTATAACCAGACTTTGGAGAGAGAAACTACTGTAATATTTCTGTCCACAGGAATGCATAAAGTAGCTTTCAAATCTCTTCACAATCACTGCAGTCAAGTGAAATCGCTTATAAATACCAGCTTATAGTGGTAAACAACAGTGGCTAATCACTTCACTGCAGCAATTTTTAAGAAACTTGAAAGGCTACATTCACACACAAAAAAAAAATTTTTCCGTTCAATCGTATGGGGGCTGTCGGTCTGAGAAAATGGTCTAAATAGGGCATGTCCTATTTTTTGACAGCCATTATTCACAGCCCATCAAAAAAAATAAAAAACAGCCATATAACCCCATAGACTACTATTGTTCGTGTGAATGTAGCCTAATACATTCCTATGGACAGCAATACCACAGTCATTAATCTCTCCAGCAAAGTACAATTAATAGTTATAGCCCTAGTTAAAAAAAAAAAAAGTAGGTACATTTTCCTCCATAAAATAACATGCAAATCACTACTCGAATTTCTTGCCAATGTAGTAATTTATCTCTAGTGATTTAAATTGCTCCAGCAAAGTCTAGATGTAACTTGTGTCTAAAGGTGCCTTCACACGTGGATAAAAAATATGCACCGAAATCCGCATGTGCTGATTTTTAGGCAATGTGAACAAAGCAAGACTGTAAGCCACACCCATATCAGACCTGATATGGGTGTGGCTCACAGTCTTGCTTTGTTCACATTGCATTAGTTGTCCTGCTAGGCGGTTGTGTGGAAGCTTGGCTGTGAGCTGGATTACATCACCTTCAGACCTTGTTCACACCATAGGTAGCTTAGTGGTAGGACCCCTTGCCATGCTGAGTGACTGTGACGTGGTGCATGATGGGCTCCAATATTTTCCTGACAGGAATATATTGGCAAAAGTCTCAGCTTTTAATATCTGCATTTATGACTAGCCAGTATAGTCAGTGGCATATCCGTTTGGTGCATTTCTTCTGTGATTTATATGATTATATTTTCATCCGCACAATGCTCCGTTTTGTGTAGGATGCCTTTGTGGTGCATGTGGACCGTGCCGACATCCTCCACCGTATGCATTTTTTTGCTGCGGTCCACATGCGGTGGGGCTGCTCCCCAATGAAAAACACGTTACAGTGTTAGGGGTTGAGCAGCTCCCCCAGATTTGCCACTATATTTCTGGGTTTTAAGCTATTTATGATGCAGATTTTTTCACAAATGTATTCTGCCACGTGTGTAGACACACTAAGGGAGAGATTTATCATTTCCCTGCGCCAGAAAAGGGGGAATTGGTGTAACCAGCCGCAGCGACAAATTTATCTTCATTTACCCCAGTTTTCTGGCCTAAATGAAGCCAGAAATCTACTGCAGCTCAGAGTTGCCATAGATTTCTGTTGAGGCTCACAGACTGCTGGAGAATTTACCTTTTCATAATTATTCATAAATTAGGTGCAGCACAGGGTATAGCAGAAAGCGCTGGTCTAGATAAATCTCCCTCTAAGGACCCTTGCAGACAAGCAAGTATTCCGTGCAGGTGCAATGCGTGAATCCGGACCCATTCATTTCAATGGGTCTGTGTACATGGTCGTTGTTTATCACGCATTACTTGTGCATTGCGTGAAAATCGCAGAATGTTCTATAGTCTGTGTTTTCCATGCAACGCTGGCCCTATAGAAGTGAATGGGACTGCGTGAAAATAGCATCCACAAGCAAGTGAGGATGCAATGCGTTTTTCACAGATGGTCGCTAAGAGATTGGACCTCGGACAATCATCTAATGGAAGAGAACAAAGCTCTTGTGCGAGTGCTGCATTCTCTTCACTTTACCTGCACATCGTTGACATTGTAGTGGCAAACAGACTAAATACTATTCATTTGAATGGGACCGAGTTTACAACTGCTCTGTCCCATTCATATGGCGAGCAGATAAGCGGTAAAGGGAAGGCAGCACTCGCATGAGCGTCCTAGGAGTCTAACCCCTGCCCCACAGGCTTTCTCCTAAATTAAGTGCATCCTCCGCCAGGCGTGTGCCTGGAGTGAAAACTACTTCAGTCCCTGACTGGAGTAGTTTTCAAACGTCATTTACACCAGTTTCCTAGCTAAACCGTTTGTAGATTTGTTGGGGCTGATGGCCCAGCCCCTGGCGTTCCCCAGTATCAAGGTCAGTGTAAAAACACCCATGAAACTAAATATTGTCAGGTGGCATTTAAAAGGTTACACAACAGGGTTTTGCAATGTTTTTTTTTAGTTTCAAAAGTCATTTATTTGGGTTTTGTCATCAGAGTAAATAACTGAGCAAAAAAGAACATAGTACATTTTTCATTATAAAGGGTAACAAAAACAGGGAGAAAAAGAAAAGAAAAAAATCCATGGATAAGAACATAAATAATTAAAGGGAAAAATCCAGTAACATTTCAAGAATAATACAGCGAAATAAACATTGGAGTACAGTGGGGATTGCAAATCATCAGTTAAATTCGTTGACCGCGTGGAATAGAATAACATTGTGGCAGTGGGGATGTGCTATAAAGTTATACAGTAGCGGAGATCAGTAGAATGAGTAAAGGATAGCCAGGGCTCCCAGAGCTTCTCAAAGGCAGCGTAAGCGTCAGTACGTATGGCGGTTAGCCGTTCAAATAGAAGTATCTTATTGATTCTATCTAGTACAGCCTGAAAACTAAGTAAGGCCAAGCGCCATTTAAAAGCTATGTGAATTCTGGCAGATCAAAGAATAAATTGTGACAGCTTAAATTTAGCGTATGTCAACCAGGACTGTTTGTCCCCTAGGAGTCAAAGAGGTAAGGAGACTGGATACTGGCAACCCAACATATCCGACACAAGAGAGCAGATTCTTCCCCAGAAGCTCTTAACTAGTGGACAATTCCACTAGTATAGTCGAAGTATAGTCGAAGGGAGTATAGTTGAAGGTGGCAGAAGGCATCTGAATAGAATATAGGAATGAGAAAATCTGGTTGGCATTGTATAGTTCTCTCACTGGAAGGTTAATCCTTTCCCTGAAGTAAGCCAGGGAAATAAGTTTGCCTCTTACTAGGAACCTGTTGTTGTGCATTTTCAAACGTATAAAATATTATCTAATGACATTATTTATCTAATGACATTATAATCAAAATGAATGCTCATCTCATTGCCTTTAAGAATAAAATCAGCCTGAACCAAAGTTCTATTATGTGGCTGAGGAAGCCAAGATGAGTTCATAGCAAGTTCAGTTTATATAAAAATAATTGTGAACATAAAACGGACATTGTATTTAAAAGTTATTACTAAAGATATGGGATTATCTGTAAGGAGTAAACCAACTTCCTAAGGGCTCTTTCACACCTGCGTTATTGTCTTCCGGCATAGAGTTCAGTCGTCGGGGCTCTATGCCGGAAGAATCCTGATCAGGATTATCCTAATGCATTCTGAATGGAGTGAAATCTGTTCAGGATGCATCAGGATGTCTTCAGTTCCGGAACGGAACGTTTTTTGGCCGGAGAAAATACCGCAGCAATGCTGCGCTTTTTGCTCCGGCCAAAAAAACTGAAGACTTGCCGCAAGGCCGGATCCGGAATGAATGCCCATTGAAAGGCATTGATCCAGATCCGGCCTTAAGCTAAACGTCATTTTGGTGCATTGCCGGATCCGACGTTTAGCTTTTTTAGAGTGGTTACCATGGCTGCCTGGACGCTAAAGTCCTGGCAGCCATGGTAAAGTGTAGCGGGGAGCGGGGGAGCAGCATACTTACCATCCGTGCGGCTCCCGGGGCGCTCCAGAGTGACGTCAGGGCACCCCAGGCGCATGGATGACGTGATCGCATGGCACGTCATCCATGCGCATGGGGCGCTCTGACGTCATTCTGGAGCGCCCCGGGAGCCGCACGGATGGTAAGTATACCGCTCCCCGCTCCTACTATGGCAACCAGGACTTTAATAGCGTCCTGGGTGCCATAGTAACACTGAAAGCATTTTGAAGACGGATCCGTCTTCAAATGCTTTCAGTACATTTGCTTTTTTCCGGATCCGGCGTGTAATTCCGGCAAGTGGAGTACACGCCGGATCCGGACAACGCAAGTGTGAAAGAGGCCTAAGACATGTCTGTCTGGAGGGAACAAGGTTATTTCATGGATAAGCAATGACTTGATAAGGATTCATATCCTTGAGGCACACCTGCTGTATGAGGTTCAATTTATATATTCATAATTATATTATATATATCTCTGTATGGTATATTTAGTTTACAACATATGTTAATCAATAATTTATATAATGTGTTATCTATGTGTAACAATGTATCGATTTATATATATGTTATACCATGTATTTATCTTTTAGAAGATATTGTAGAAGGTACAGAAACATTAAAGTAAGTTTATGTTAATTGGATTTCTGAGAAGAGTAAATGTTATTTCAAAACAATAGTTATTCATGTATGTAGATAAGTGAAATGTACAAATTCCGATGCCAAGCATCAAAGCCGTTATATAAAATTTTCATCAAGTCAACCTATATTTCAAAAAGATAGCAGAAGACAGCCAACTCCAACAAGCCCAGGATATAGGTAATTAAAAGTGTCAGGAAAAGACCTTCCTCAATGATTTATATTAAGAAGGTCAACAAGGTCATGTGAACATATTATTAGATATTTAATTTTAATGCTTAAAAGTTGTGATGTTCATCTGCAGTACCACAGTGCCATCTGGAGGCAAATGGACAATATTATATTATTTCATTATTTGTTCTATACCATATTAGGAGTTAATATGACATCATGGTGTTATTAGCATGCGAATACACCCACCTTACCTGATTGGGAATCCCTAATCTAAAGGGAATGATTCTTAGATAAGGGGTGAATAATTACTCGTGTGCGGAGTAGCAAGGGAGATTCAGATAGATCTATATTAAGATAGATCCTTCCAGCCAGCCATCCATCCATTCATTCAATCAAAAAGAAAACTTTACCAGAAGAAACTTGGATTATTTTTTTGGATTACTAGGAAAGTTCTTCAGGACTGGTCCCATCTGAACTCTGTCTATCTTTGACCCAGTAACGTATATTTTGTTTATTACTCGTGATATTAATAAGATATTTCTCTCGGTATATAACCAAGAGTTCCCATACTGTGGGAATATATAGTGTTACGCGCCTCCATAATGCTGATTATTCTCTTAGCAAAGATGCATATTGTTAATGGAAGATCTGACATTATTTGAAAAGATTAAAAAGACTAAAACCCTTGGAAAGTTATTTTCCATAGTCTGATTGCCGAGCTGAATATTTTATCATAATAATATCATATATTTTTGATTGGTCATAGGAAAACAGAGTCAAGGGATAACAGTTATTTTCCTGTATATCCGTGTTTTATTGCTATAGCCTGTTTGATAAACAGAAGATCCTAAGTTTCTCTTGGTATATGAGTCTGTTTGTTAAAAGTATGACACTGGTTGTCATAAATCACTAAATCATACTGTGCTGATCAGATAGGGGTGTGTTAACACAACCGTGCAGTATATTTTGGGTGTTATTTTGTAACTTCATCATTTGTTTAGCCAAATGTATTGATTTTATATGCTTTGTTTTTATAATAAACGGTTATATATTTTTGCATATACAATTGTCCCTTTGTTTCACTGCTTGCACAAATCAAACTAAGATACTTGATAAAAATAACTTAAAGGCGATTATGTCCGCCTGAAGGATAATATCATTTTAGGTTGTTTTTTTTTTATCCTCTCTTTTATATGAAGATTCTTTTTCTATAGAAGATATATGACACTGTGTAGGGTGCATATATTATTGGATTTCCACCAAACAAATGCATGGTCTTAAAGGCCAGGCAGAAATGCAGGATTTCCCAAATTATGCACCAATGGTGAGATAGTGGACTGTAGAGAAGACTTAAACCTGACTGACCTCAGGAGCAATAACGAGTAGTGGGATACGAGTAGTAAAGAGTTGGGCCGGACATAAGACGGTAATGGACGGGTTAACCAAATCAGGGCCTTCTACGAATATGGAGCAAATAAGGTTTGCTCCAATGCAATCTTGCAATGTTTTTTTTTAAACCAAAACCAGGAGAAAGCATTTTTGTAAATTATTTTCTCTCACTAACTGCCACCATAAACGACAAACCAGGGCAAGCTAGACTTCGACAAAGGGTTGAAATGTTCAGGGACAGCACTGAAATTGGTGTGGGGGATGTACATTATTTTCCTGGCTTTGTGATTTATTTTCCATGAGCTCATTCGATTACACTTATTCACACATCATGCCTTTGCATCATATTTGCATTTTATTCTAAAAGTAACAGTGAAAAAATTGTTTAACTAAAAAAATAGCTGCAAAACTCAAAATACATTAAAATCATTGGTGTCAAATAATCTGTTATGCCATGCCTGCATGTGAGGAATGTAGAATAATTGTTTAATGTCAGCCATGATCTCATTCCAGCCATCTGTTGTCAGATAGCAGTCTAGTAAACTCCACAGGGCAACTGGCTTCAATGCGGCCACATTTGGTTACATTTCACACCTCCATTCAGACAGCACGGGTCCTGCAGGAAAACTTCCCTGCAGGGGATTTAAGTCATTCCTCAGAACAAAAGCAACTATCAGACATCATCAAACCAGCGATTCATAAGGAATTATGAGATTCATAAGGAATTATGAATCGCCGTCCATCACAGGCATAAACCAGATATATATTTGCGATCCTGTAGCCAAGATGGAAAGGCTTATGCTCGTAGTTGGGTGGTAGGATGCTACGGAGGGGAGAAACTGAGATCTTCCCACAGAAACCTAATAACGATACCATATGTGGACTCTACCTGTAGCCGGAACCCAGGTTGACCCGTTGGTCCCAGAACCATCTCCCTGTGACCTTCTGGTCTGGAGCTATGGGCCCTAATGGGTTTTGTAGGTCGTTTGGCTGCCAGAGGCAGGGAGGGGCATGGCTGACTACAGGTGAAAAGACCCATGCAGGCAGAGTCCAGAATCTTTTCTCTGAAGGGGGATCACGCTGAGCATCGTGTTTGGCGGGACCTTTAAAACTGCTGACATCACTGCCTTCCATGTGAAAACAGCCAAGGATTACAGGAACCATTATTCATCAACCCAAAGGACTCCTCCATCTGGTAAACTGACTTTTTGCTCTGTTTAATCCTGTTTGTACCATACCACCTGTATTCTGCACATCGGACCACTGTATATATTCTCTGTTATATTGTGTACTGTCTAGTGAGCCCTTAAGGCGATTAAATATATAATTTAATCTTGTGCTGTCTTGTATCTTCGATCACGAATCCCCACGTCCATGTTTCAGCATAGTTATTCGCTACCGCAGGTTTGTTTCTCACCCTATATAATCCCGTTAGCGGACCTGGCTTATATCAAACGAGAAACTGGTGGCAGTATACCCGGGCTGAGGAAGCTCTGTTTCAGTGGGGCAGTGAAAAGGCTCTCTCAGCTTGTCAGCGGAACATAAACAGTTGGCATTGGAGGTAGTGGCCCGCATCTTATCTGATCTCCAGGATGCATTGTCTTCCACAGTAGCCCAGTCCTTTGCACCCTTGCAGGCGGAGATGTCAAGCCACACAGAACGCCCACATGTATCAACCTCCAAAAGTCCTTGCGGAGAACGCTAATGTCTGGGAAAAAGATGACCTAGAGAACTGCTCACGGCGAAGTAGTTTATACATTGTTGGCCTAGCCAAGACCATGCAAGCACGCAAGCTGATTTTGATCTGTGAAGTTGATCCTCTGTGCTAGGCCTCTCTGGCCACTGCAAAGTGGAATGAGCACAGCCAGGGCCCCCGACCCAGATGCGTCCCGTCAAAACTATACAGATGCGACCACGCCATTACCTAACGTGAAACCCAGACAAGCTGTTAGGGTATTTTTCAGTGGAGGCAATGAGAAGGAGGACAGGCTTTGCTACGGCCTGTTCAAGAAGCAAGCCCGCTTCTCCTTGCTATACCCAGCGGTTCTTTTACACTCCGATGGGACTTCATCATCCTATACAGATCCGGTGGATGCTTCGAAAGCCTTGTCTTACATTCTCCTGCAGCCACATGTTTCCAATTCAATTCTTCTCCTGGAGTGTCAGGCAAATCCAAGCCAGAGGTGAGGAGACCCCAGAGAACATCAGTCCAATCCTAGCATCTGAAGCGCAATGACAGCGGTTTGCAGGCCGCATGACTACATGATTCGGGGTAATATACTGTGGTGGGGTTTGTGGAAATTAGAGTATTTAAAGAAGGGGGTAGTAACATTCGCATTATAGCCACTGAGGAAGAGGGAGACCCCTCGAAACGCGTCTGGCTGGTCCTGAGAGCGATAAACTACCCACCTGAACCCGAGCTAAGTTTTATTGACTATCGGTCACTAGAAGATCTATGTGCTGGTCCGGACGCTAGCAAAGTAGAAGCTAGCCCAAGTCATCGCGAGACCACGCGACTTTAGCTGAGTGCTTCCTGGAAAGCGAGACGTAACCATACCACGTGGAACGCCGAGACCAGAGAGCACGAAACAGCGTACACAAAGTATCGGATCAAGTGATACAAAGGACTCAGCAAGCGCTGGAACGGCAACTTTACAAGTGAGCTACACTCTGAAGACAAGGTAAGAGGGTTGATGAATAGGGGGACGCCCCATTCACTAAACCCGACTTTTAGTTACAAACTAATATATACCTTGTAGCATTGTGAGTGTGGACTCTGCACGCTGGTGCAATTGGAAGATTTGCATTGCTATAGCAGCGCTATTGGATACAGCTTGCATGCAAAAACTTACAACTTTACAAGAAGATATCAAATTATTGCAAGTTCTCTTCACGAGTCTTCATCACAAGTTTGTTTTCTTTATAAATTCTTCGCAGGAGGACTTCTTTACAGGAGAACTTCATTCTCTCCACAGAACACTTATATATATTCTTATTTTACAGTCACAGGACACCGTACTCTTAGTCATAGGACATCACATTATAATTCTTGCATAATTTGATTTCTATCTAATCCATTGTTATCCATCTATGAAGTTGTCTATATAATTGGATCCCGGACCTCAGTATCATTTTTGCATTTACATTGTCTAGTATTGTTTTAAGATATATATTATATGTTTTATATGTGATTTTTAACGAGTATAAACTATCTACTATAGACATACCAGCTGGTGAGTGCCTGTTTTTTTATACATATTTCTAATATACTGTTGTGTTCATAATAATAGCAGTGTGTTTAAAAAAGTGAATAAAGCTCAAAATCCTTCTAATAGCTTTTATTTCCATACACACAAATGCATTGGGAACACTACACATTCTATTCCAAATCAAAACATGAAGAAAAATATATCACATTTGTGTTGTTCCTCTAAAACATTTTTTAAAAAAATTGAAGAAAAGTGAATATTAGACTGTTCAAAAAAATTGCAGTATATGTATTCTTTTTAAAAACTCAAACATTCACTATATAAACAGAAAAATGTTTGAAGATTTTGATTTACTTTGAATCACTTAACTAATATTTAGTTGTTTTGCCTCAGAAACTGAATTTTTTTGTCATCCCACAAGTTTTCTATTGGATTAAGATCCAGGGATTGGGCTGGCCACTCCATAACGTCAATCTTGTTGGTCTGGAACCAAGATGTTGCATGTTTACTGGTGTGTTTGGGGTCGTTGTCTTGTTGGAACATGCATCTCAAGGGCATTTCCACCTTAGCATAAGGCAGCATGACCTCTTCAATTATTCTGATGTATGATCCATGATCTCTGGTATGCAATAAATAGGCCCAACACCGTAGTATGAGAAACATCCCCATATCATGATGCTTTACTGTCTTCACAGTGTACTGTGGCTTGAATTCAGTTTTTGGGGGTCGTCTGACAAACTGTCTCCGGCCACTAAATGTCTCTTTAGGCCAGTCAATGTGCTCTTTGGCAAATTGTAGACACATAGGTGTCTTCTAATTGCAAAACAGTACTTACAGGTAACTTTAGACCTTCTTTGATCTTCCTGGAACTGATTGTTGGCCTATTCTTCTATCCATTTGAATGGTAATTTTTTGCTTTCTTCCACGTCTTTCAGGTTTTGGTTGCCATTTTAAAGCATTTGCGATCATTTTAGCTGAGCAGCCTATCTATTTCTGCACTTCTTTATATGTTTTCCCCTCTCCAATCAACTTTTTAATCAAGGTACGCTGTTCTTCTGAACAATGTCTGGAACTAACCATTTTTCTCAGAATTTCAGAGAGAAATACACTATAACCAGCATGTACAACATTTGCTGCCCTCCTTCCTTAAATAAGGTCAATAATTGCCACCTGTTTTTCAAAGAATGAATGTCCTCACTAATTGAACTCCACACCGCTATTATTTTGAACATGCCCCTTTCGATTAGTGATTCAATTACACAGAATCAGAAGCATGCATGTCATGACTGTTGGTTTTCTATTACTCTACTACACCTGCTAGTAAATTATTTGCAATGTAGAAATATCATTTCTACAAAAAACTGTGATTGATCAGGTTAGTAATGTCTGACTATTATTTTGAACAAAACTGTATATTTAGGAGATGCCTGTGTTTCTTTGCTCCTGATTCAGCCTGAAGTTGGACATTTGGATGGTCTACACTTTCAAGGCTAAAACCAGGTCTGGAATGGGCCTTCCTATAACTTTGATCTTAAGGCTGTTTAATGACAGTGTATGCATTTTAGCTTCACTTGATGTGCTTCAAGCTGGAAAAATGCAAAGTTTTAAAGCAATATATCTTGTGGGATAAGTGCATGATCCTGCAGGATGCAAGTTCTTATTTTCTTTTGTATTCCTAGTTTGGGGGTTATGGGGAAGGGATTGTTGCTTTCTCATGGATGATAGCCACACAGTGGGTAGCATTCCTTCTAATCTTGGAATATAACCTGCTAGGAAGTTGGTGTCATGAAATGTAAAAGGGCTTAAATCCCAGAGCAAAACATTGATGGTTTTGCTGCATCTCAAGTGCCTACAGGCAGGTGTCGCTCTCCTTCAAGAAACACATTTACCTGGGAGGGACTTTTCACATGAAAGGCTCCTCTTCAGTAGTCTAAATCATGTTCTAGGTTAGATTATATCTTCATTGGGGCAAGCCAAAAATTGACCTGTTAAAAGGAGGGTGATGCTTGAAATCATTGTTCTTTCATTGTTGACCATGATGACCTGCAAAGAAACGCGTGCAGCCATCATTGCATTGCATAAAAATGGCTTCACAGGCAAGGATATTGTGGCTACTAAGATTGCACCTCAATCAACAATTTATAGGATCACCAAGAACTTCAAGGAAAGAGGTTCAATTCTTGTTAAGAAGGCTTCAGGGCGTCCAAGAAAGTCCAGCAAGCGCCAGGATCGTCTCCTAAAGAGGATTCAGCTGCGGGATTGGAGTGCCACCAGTGCAGAGCTTGCTCAGGAATGGCAGCAGGCAGGTGTGAGCGCATCTGCACGCACAGTGAGGCGAAGACTTTTGGAAGATGGCCTGGTGTCAAGAAGGGCAGCAAAGAAGCCACTTCTCTAAAAAAAAAAAAAACATCAGGGACAGATTGATTTTCTGCAGAAAATATGGGGAATGGACTGCTGAGGACTGGGGCGAAGTCATATTCTCAGATGAAGCCTCTTGTTTGGGGCATCAGGAAAAAGGCTTGTCCAGAGAAGAAAAGGTGAGCGCTACCATCAGTCCTGTGTCATGCCAACAGTAAAGCATCCTGAGACCAGTCATGTGTAGGGTTGCTTCTCATCCAAGGTAGTGGGCTCACTGCCCAAAAACACAGCCATGAATAAAGAATGGTACGAAAACACCCTCCAACAGCAACTTCTTCCAACAATCCAACAGTTTGGTGAAGAACAATGCATTTTCCAGCACGATGGAGCACTGTGCCATAAGGCAAAAGTGATAACTAAGTGGCTCGGGGACCAAAACGTTGACATTTTGGGTCCATAGCCTGGAAACTCCCCAGATATTAATCCCATTGAGAACTTGTGGTCAATCCTCAAGAGTCAGGTGGACAAACAAAAACCCACTAATTCTGACAAACTCCAAGAAGTGATTATGAAAGAATGGGTTGCTATCAGTCAGGAATTGGCCCAGAAGTTGATTGAGAGCATGCCCAGTCGAATTGCAGAGGTCCTGAAAAAGAAGGGCCAACACTGAAAATACTGACTCTGCATAAATGTCATGTAATTGTCGATAAAAGCCTTTGAAACGTATGAAGTGCGTGTAATTATATTTCACTACATGACAGAAACAGCTGGAACAAAGATCTACATGCAGTTTAGCAGCAAACTTTGTGAAAACTAATATTTGTGTCATTCTCAAAACTTTTGGCCACGACTGTAGACTCTTTCCTCAACGTCTTCATTCGGCGATAAGACCGCCATGATACCTTCTTTCAGCCACTCCTCGTCTCTGCACAGAATTTTTTTTAGAATTGCCCCTTTGTATTATTAGTATATATAATGCCCCCTCTATAGTATTAATATAATGCCCCCCTCTTTATTATTAATATAATGGCCCCCTCATTAGTATAATGTCCCTGGTCTTCCTCTCTCTGCTCCTCCCCACCCCCATAATGCCCCAGTACAATTAGGGTAGGGTACATACATAAAAATAAAAATAAAATACTTTCTTCTCTCGATCCTAGCTTGTGGCGTCCCAGGGCAGGCGGTCACGAACGCATCACTGTGCCTTCCCGCGCCATCTTGCGAGACCCGACTCAGGAGGTAACAGTGAGCGTGACCTCCTGCGTCGCTCTACTGCCTCATAGGCTATGAGGCATAAAGGAGGGGACAGGAGCCGTGACCCTCATTGAAATGCTTGCTGCCTGGTACCCCCTGCAATTTTGCACCCGTGGCACTCCCATCTGACCTAGCTAGAGACAAAAACTTTCAGTCACTTTTAACGGGTTGGTGGTTAGAATACAGGTCGGACAATGCAGGCACACCTGATCCTCAGTTATTCTGGGATACAGAAAAAGCTGTTGTGAGAGGGCATATCATGGTTTATGTGTACAGATTAAAAACTGTTAAGCTGAAAATCATGCAGCTTAGTGAATCTCTCTGTAGTTCATACACACTATTTCAAGCTGCCCCCTCTGTTCCTAATAAAACTCTGTGGCAACAGGTTAAAATTACATATGAGTTGTGGTTGCAAAAGTGTGAGGAGCTTTTTAGATCACAACAGTAGGCGCAACTATTTAGAAATGTGGTTCTGAGGGTGCTGCCAAAGGATATCAATGTCGTATTGACAGACTTCTATAAAAAGTTGTACAGGACTCCCTTGGGGGAGGTTGTAGCAGCAGATGATTGTTTGAGAGACAGCCACATTTTGTCATTCTCTGCAGAATCTTAATACCCCGAGCCACAGATCATCTGTAGTTGGGAAAGGCGCCGGGTCCTGACTGATATACGGGAGAATATTTCCAGATTCTTAAAACATAAGTGGCTCCCGTACACAGGGTATATGCAAGACTCTCCTATCCAAGCGACCGCCAACACGGCCTATAACACAGCCCACCAAATAAGCATCCCACTTTAGTGTCCTCATGCCATCCCATATCTTTAATTATTTTGGACCTTAAATTGGTATCTAAAATTCGAGCTGATAGGTTGGGAGGTATTCTACCTTGTTTGATTTCCCCCACTCAGCTAGGCTTTGTTAAAGGTAGAGCCGTTGTAATAAATATTCGTACTGGCGCTCTTGGGTGAGATAAGGATTCGACCTGCTGCCCACCCACCCCCAGTCCTTTTAATCATTGACACTGAAAAAACTTTCGATAATGTGGATTGGGGGTGGTTGGGCACTGTTACGGACCATATGGGCTTCTCTGGTCCATTCAGACAATATCTCGCATGTCTTTATGCAGAATTGCAGGCAAGAATTTGCACCGCTGGTTATCTTTCACGCTCTTTTCAAATACAGAAGGGGACTCAGCAAGGTTGCCTGCTTTCCCCAGCTTCTATTCAATCTAAACATAGAACATTTTTTTTAGAACATCCACAATGAGATTTACCTAATCTTTTTAGCCTTTTGAATGATTTTGGGAGTTTCTCTGGCTTTAAAGTGAACATGACTAAGTGCGAGCTACTGCCCCTGAAGTCCCCCACAATTTCTATTAAAAAAAATATATATAACACCCCTACCATACCGGTGCAGGTTGCTAAATGTTCTGTGAAGTATTTGGGCATCCATACTGGCAAATGTCCTGAATCTATTTACTCACTGAATTTACCCGCCAAAATATATTGGGTGAACTGGAGAAATGTATGCCTCACCCCCTCTGCATTAGGGATCATTCAGATGGCCGTATGAATGAGTCTGCATCCGTTCTGCAATTTTGCATAACGTGTGCGGACCCATTTATTTCAATAGGGCCACAGAAGATGTGGACAGCACACAGTGGTTCCGTGCTGCGGAAAAGAGAGAACATGTCCTATTCTAGGCATTTCCTATTATGGTTGCGGCCATGTGCGGCTGGTATCCGTGTTTTGCAAATTGCGGATCCGCAAAGCACTATGGCCGTCTGAATGAGCCCTGAAAATAAGTGTAGGTAAGGGAGGTAACCAGTTGGGGGGTGTACCTGCACAGACTGAAAATGACAGCGCTGATTGGATAGAGTGAGTCTGTGCAGGGACACCCCCCCAACTGGTTACCACCCCTCTGTACCCTTACTGCAAACTGCTAGCAGTTCATTCATAACTTCTAATAGAAGTTATACATACTGCCAGGGGTCAAGTCCTGGGAAAAAAAGTGTGGGAACGGCACGGGCGTATGCAAAGGGCAGGGAAGGTCGGGAGGAGGAGCAAGCAAGTGCCTTATTTTTCGCCCTATAAAATGCACCTAGGTTTTAGAGGAGGACAATAAAAAAAAATATTTTTCATTACACCTCAGGTCAGACCTCCAATGTTAATCATACCTCAGCTAACAGCCCCAATAAGATCCCCAATGTTAATAAGAACCAAATAAGACCTCAGATCAGACCTCAGCTCAGACCCCAATATGAATGACCCCCAATCAGACCTCAGATAAGAGCCCCATGCCTTATAGCAGCCCCCAGTAGCCTCATAACAGTCCCCAGTGTCTCTTCAGCAGCCCCCAGTAGCCTCATAGCAGCCCCTAGTGCCTCTCCAGCAGCCCCCAGTGCCTCTCCATCAGCCCCCAGTAGCCTCATAGCAGCCCCCAGTAGCCTCATAGCAGCCCCCAGTGCCTCTCCATCAGCCCTCCATTGTCACTCTCTTTCTCCTCAATCCCTCCCTCCCTTGTCACTCTCTTTCTCCCCCTCCCTTGTCACTCTCTTTCTCCCCCTCCCTTGTCACTCTCTTTCTCCCCCTCCCTTGTCACTCTCTTTCTCCCCCTCCCTTGTCACTCTCTTTCTCCCCCTCCCTTGTCACTCTCTTTCTCCCCCTCCCTTGTCACTCTTTCTCCCCCTCCCTTGTCACTCTCTTTCTCCCCCCTTGTCACTCTCTTTCTCCCCCCTTGTCACTCTATCTCCCTCCTCCCTTGTCACTCTCTTCTCCCCGCTCCCCCTTGTCACTCTTTCTCCCCCTTCCCTCCCTTGTCACTCTCTTTTTCTCCCCCTCTCTCCCTCCCTTGTCACTCTTTTTCTCCCCCCTCCCTCCCTTGTCACTCTTTTCTCCCCCCTCCCTCCCTTGTCACTCTCTCTTTCTCCCCCCTCCCTCCCTTCTCACTCTCTCTTTCTCCCCCTCCCTTCTCACTCTCTCCCCCCTCCCTCCCTTCTCACTCTCTCTTTCTCCCCCCTCCCTCCCCACTCTCTTTCTCCCCCCTCCCTCCCTACTCTCTCTTTCTCCCCCCTCCCTCCCTACTCTCTCTTTCTCCCCCTCCCTCCCCACTCTCTCTTTCTCCCCCTCCCTTCCTTCTCACTCTCTTTCTCCCCCCTCCCTCCCTTCTCACTCTCTCTTTCTCCCCCCTCCCTTGTCACTCTCTCTTTCTCCCCCCTCCCTTGTCACTCTCTTTCTCCCCCTCCCCCTCCCTTGTCACTCTCTTCTCTCCCCCCTCCCTTCTCACTCTCTCTTACTCCCCGTCCCTCCCTTGTCACTCTCTCTTTCTCCCCCTCCCTCTCTTGTCACTCTCTCTTTCTCCCCCCCCTCCCTCCCTTGTCACTCTCTCTTTCTACCCCCCTCCCTTCTCACTCTCTTTCTCCCCCCCTCCCTTGTCACTCTCTCTTTCTCCCCCCTCCCTCCCTTCTCACCCCTCCCTCCTCACTCTCTTTCTCCCCCCTCCTGTGTCACTCTCTCTTTCTCCCCCCTCCCTTGTCACTCTCTCTTTCTCCCCCCCTCCCTCCCTTGTCACTCTCTCTTTCTCCCCCCCTCCCTCCCTTGTCACTCTCTCTTTCTCCCCCCCCCCCTCCCTCCCTTGTCACTCTCTCTTTCTCCCCCCCCCTCCCTCCCTTGTCACTCTCTCTTTCTCCCCCCTCCCTCCCTCCCTCCCTTGTCACTCTCTTTCTCCCCGCTCCCCCTTGTCACTCTTTCTCCCCCCTCCCTCCCTTGTCACTCTCTCTTTCTCCCCCCTCCCATGTCACTCTCTCTTTCTCCCCCCTCCTTTCCTTGTCACTCTCTCTTTCTCCCCACCCACCTTGGGTGTAGCGTGGCTGAGCTCTGTCCGGTCCTTGGTACAGGAGCATTTGTTTTTTGTACCCGGCCGGACTGAAAGGAAGTGCACACTAAGTGAGCACTTCCTGTCAGTCCGGCCGGGTACAGGAAACAAAAGCTCCTGTACCGCGGACCGGACAGAGCTCGGCCACGCTACACTTGAGGCGCTTACCTCCTGTCAGTCCCTCTCTTCATGCTGCGCCAGAGCGGGGCGCCGGCAGTGTTGAGGGGCAGAATGCTCTGCCCTGCTGAAAGGGAACGGCGTTCCTGCTAAGAAAAAAGTGCAGGAACGCCGTTCCCACGCGTTCCTGCAGGATTCGAGCCCTGCATACTGCCCTGCTATATCTACTGCTGGCCCTTGTACCAGATTTTGCAGTAAAGTCAAACATTTCTTCAGTGGTAAACACTAGTTTTTACTGGTACGCTTGTTACAATGTGCAGTTACAGAGTTTGGGGTGGTCTCAACGCTAAACTGGATCTCTTGGACACCCTCAAGGTGTCACCATGTGTTGCTGCTCTTTGGAGAGAATTGTAAGGCGTGGTGCACCACAATGGAAAATAAGTCCAGAGAATCCAGGTCTGCAGTGTAGCCTCTAGGAACTGAAGTGTAAAACCATACAGGCAAGGCACTGAGCTGGCTTCTCCAGTCTCCTCCTGGTCAGAGGAAGGTTTCATGCTGAGGAAAGGCCTGAGCTAGCTGTCTCTTTCTCTCTCAGAAGGCTGGTACACCGTCATCCAACTGGCTCCCTGGTCAGAGTATTCCCATCTCAGCCACTTCTTCTGGTCACTCGTGCAGTCTGGAAGAGTCTCCTTCTAAACACTGAGTGCCCCCTTTCATACAGTTTCTAGATGAACTGGAAACCTTCTAGTGGGAGGGGTGGAGTGGAGAAGCAGAGCCTAAACGGAAACAATCTTGTAATTTCAATCTGTAATTGACTTGTGTACAGTTTCAATACAAGTCTACGGGAATGACCAAGCAGTTTTTCCAGAAATAAACAACAGAACTAAAACCAGACAGTCAGAAGGTCAGTTCGTGATGTCTCCCTCCAAAACTTCGCATTTTCCGGTATAGTAACTGTGGAAGATTTCTAAATTCTCAGTAAAAAAAGATAAAAAGTCCCAAAGTCTCTCAGTATTAGCTGGCTGTGCATTAACCCTTTCAGCAGTGCTGCTAAAGTGTAATGACAGATATAAGACAATAAACATATAAAATGCAATTCAACAACAGTATGTGTAAAATAACTACATAAATCATAGTGCAAGTTAACCCTTCCAAGTGCACTTCATCGTTTTGCATAGTAAGCAACAGGCGCAAATGTCCACAGACAGCTACAGTCCTGTAATGTTTCTGACTTCTGACAGAAGAGGCACTGGACAATTGGGTGTCATGTCTATCATCTGTGTACTGCAGTGCACAGTGACATTTCCCTCTAGTCTGCTCCTCGCCGCTGGACAGGCGCGACAGGGACAGCCTTACGGTTGCTGTGAGACGCTGGGGTCCTGTCAGTCCGGACCGGAAGTGTCGCACGCATGTTGGGCTGTGGACTCGGGTGGAACCTACTTAAAGCAGAGGAGGTAGGGAGGACCCAAATTTGGAGTCGGCACCGTGTGTGTGGTAGTGTGCGGTACAGGGCCGCTCGGTAGAGCACGTACGAGTGACACTGACGCAGGCGGAGCGCGCACCTGAGGGATGAGGAGACCCCTGTAGAGGCTTATGAGAAGGTTTAGTGATACCCCGGCGCGTGCAGGGTGTGGTGCACGTAGCTTATACCCAGAGACTGGTTCGGCGGATGAATAAACTGCACTGGGTTGTGATAGCACTGATAAGTAGTTCCGGAGGTAATACGTGGACCAGGGGTCTGCATAGTCTCCTGAGTGAGGAGACCGCTGACGGGGAGAATAACGTGCGCGTGTTGTGTTCTGGGTGCCGGTAAACGTAATATAGGAAGGAGGAGCAGCGGAGAACGCCCCCTAGCGGAGAGCACCGGACGATTGGCGCTGGGAGTCGGAGAGAAAGTTGCTGCTGAGCCATGTCCCTGTCTGAGCTCGTGTCCGGATGGGACGCCTCCGTGGGCTACTCGGTTTTCCTGGCCTGTGTGGTGGTGACGGTGGGTTGGCTGTTCCGCCTGGCGAAGCGGATTCTCCGGAGACAGTCCCCGGCACAGCCCGGCATGGAGATTCTGTCAGGTGAGGAGACGTGGCCTGTGTGTCTGTTGTGTTTACTAACGCACATGCATGGCTGCTGCCTCCCTGGAGCATGGCTCAGCTGCTCACCACTAATCTGCCCCTACAGCTACCTGTCAGCTGCCCTTAGTTTTCATAGCACCCAATCACAGCTCGCCTTTCAGTTCTGAAGCTGCTCTGTGATTGGCTGGTGAGTCTGTCAGTTTGCAGCATTTCCTTGAAGATTGTAGGATAGAAATGGCCATTAAAGGAGTTCTACGGTAGCTGGAGCTTTAGTATCTAAAAAAACACAAAAACTTCTTCCTTACCCACTGCTCTGTTCCCTGCTGTCACATGCCGTTCATAGTTTCCATGACTGCTGAAGCCAGTCACTGACCTCAGTAGTCAGGTGCTGTTTATGCACACATGACTGCTGTGGCCTGTGATTGGCTGCAGTGGTCACGTGAACCGTGAATGTGACCCCCATCACTAGAGCATAAAGCATACCTTTCTTCTTTTAAAAAAAATATATGCTAATGAGCAAAAGGAGCACTCTGAGGCGGACTTATGTCTTCCGAGCACTGCTTCTGCGACGCCCATGTAATTATACTGCTGCCCTTATTCTAATAATCATCCCCCCCCCCCCCCAAATCCCTTTGACTGACAGTGCTAGACCCACTGGTCTAGCGCTGAGATCCTGCCCACTGGCATCTGACTGTGCATGTGCACTAGAGGAATTCACTAGCCAAGAGCAACGGAAAAAGTCCAGTGTGCATGCACTGTCATAGATGAGCGGGATCTCAGTGCTAGACCAGTGGGTCTAGCGCTGTCAGTCAAAGGAATTGGGGGCGTGAGTATTAGAATAAGGATGGCAGTATAATTACATGGGTGTCGCAGAAGCAGTGCTCGGAAGGCATATGCCTGCCTCAGAGTGTTCCTTTTGCTCATTAGCCTATTTTTAAAATTAGATTTCCCTGCCAAACCGGTCCTAATAGAAGAAAAAGCAAGGTATGCTTTTTGTCAGTGTTATCAGCCCTACCTGGCTATATGCCAAGTAGGGTATGCTTGCTCCAGATGACAGAGCCTCTTTAAGGCTGGCACTGAATATTTTAAAGATGAGTAAGGCCTCTTTCACACAGGCGTTTCTGGGTCCACTTGTGAGAGCCCTGAATGGATCAGTTCAGCCCCAATGCATTCTGAATGGATAAGGATCCCTTCAGAATTCATCAGTTTGGCTGCGTTTGGTCTCCGTTGCGTTTTTTAGACGGTCACTAAAATGTGGACCCAAACGGATCCGTCCTGACTTACAATGCAAGTCAAGACGGATCTGTTTTGACTTAGACTTTTTTTTTTGAATGAGTAATGCAAATGGATCCGTAATTAACGGATACAAGCGTTTGCATTATTGGTGCGGCTCCGTCTGTGCAGATACAAGACGGATCCGCACCAATATAGCTCTGTCTATTGTGCAGTGAATAGAGCTGGTTACTGCAGCACTACTCCCACTGGAGTGAATGGGAACAGTACAGCAGCAACCAGCTCCATCCTCTACACAACAGACAGAGCTGCTCTTGATCCTGGAGTTAGCCCGTCAATATAAAAGGACCAGAAAGATCCTATTACTGTATAGAGAGTAAAGTTAAATACGAATTGGGAAAGGTTTGCTGATTAAATTATGCCAGAATTCTGCTGCATATACGCACTTTAGGGTTTGGCTGCACGGTGACGTGTCGTGCAATGAATTTCATTGTTGTCTTTATGGGGTATGCTGTGATTGCAACGCAACAGAAGAAAAGTCAGATTTTTCTGCAACTGTTGTTTGTTGCAAGATGTGGCATGTCCCATAGCGACACCATTGATATACACAATATCACGCAACATGTCGCCATACCCCTTTGTGTTGCACAACACATGTGGCCATGTAGCCGGACCCTTAGGTCTGATTCACACAACTGTCTGGTCCGGGAAACGCGTTGTGTTTCTCCCTGAGCGACCGTAGCTCCCCAGGCCCAAACTGACTGTATAGGCTCATTCACACGACGGTATATTTGTGCCTGCATCCGTTTCGCATACAGCCAGTATCTGTTTTGCGGATCTTCAATTTGCCGACTACAAAAACAGGTCGTCTGAGTGAGCCCTGTCATACAGATTTAACCACTTCAGCCCCGCTAGGTGAAACCCCCTTCATGACCAGAGCACTTTTTACACTTCGGCACTACACTACTTTCACCGTTTATCGCTCAGTCATGCAACTTACCACCCAAATGAATTTTACCTCCTTTTCTTCTCACTAATAGAGCTTTCATTTGGTGGTATTTCATTGCTGCTGGCATTTTTACTTTTTTTGTTATTAATCAAAATGTAACGATTTTTTTGCAAAAAAATGACATTTTTCACTTTCAGCTGTAAAATTTTGCAAAAAAAACGACATCCATATATAAATTTTTCGCCAAATTTATTGTTCTACATGTCTTTGATAAAAAAAAAATGTTTGGGCAAAAAAAAAATGGTTTGGGTAAAAGTTATAGCATTTACAAACTATGGTACAAAAATGTGAATTTCCGCTTTTTGAAACAGCTCTGACTTTCTGAGCACCTGTCATGTTTCCTGAGGTTCTACAATGCCCAAACAGTAGAAAAACCCCACAAATGACCCCATTTCGGAAAGTAGACACCCTAAGGTATTCGCTGATGGGCATAGTGAGTTCATAGAACTTTTTATTTTTTGTCACAAGTTAGCGGAAAATGATGATGATTTTATTTTTTTTATTTTTTCTTACAAAGTCTCATATTCCACTAACTTGCGACAAAAAATAAAAAATTCTAGGAACTCACCATGCCCCTCACAGAATACCTTGGGGTGTCTTCTTTCCAAAATGGGGTCACTTGTGGGGTAGTTATACTGCCCTGGCAATTTAGGGGCCCAAATGTGTGAGAAGAACTTTGCAATCAAAATGTGTAAAAAATGACCGGTGAAATCCAAAAGGTGCACTTTGGAATATGCGCCCCTTTGCCCACCTTGGCAGCAAAAAAGTGTGACACATCTGGTATCGCCGTACTCAGGAGAAGTTGGGGAATGTGTTTTGGGGTGTCATTTTACATATACCCATGCTGGGTGAGAGAAATATCTTGGCAAAAGACAACTTTTCCCATTTTTTTATACAAAGTTGGCATTTGACCAAGATATTTTTCTCACCCAGCATGGGTATGGGTATATGTAAAATGACACCCCAAAACACATTGCCCAACTTCTCCTGAGTACGGCGATACCAGATGTGTCACACTTTTTTGCTGCCAAGGTGGGCAAAGGGGCACATATTCCAAAGTGCACCTTTCGGATTTTGCAGGGCATTTTTTACACATTTTGATTGCAAAGTTCTTCTCACACATTTGGGCCCCTAAATTGCCAGGGCAGTATAACTACCCCACAAGTGACCCCATTTTGGAAAGAAGACACCCCAAGGTATTCCGTGAGGGGCACTGCGAGTTCCTAGAATTTTTTATTTTTTGTCGCAAGTTAGTGGAATATGAGACTTTGTAAGGAAAAAAGAAAAATCATCATTTTCCGCTAAATTGTGACAAAAAATAAAAAATTCTAGGAACTCGCCGTGCCCCCCACGGAATACCTTGGGGTGTCTTCTTTCCAAAATGGGGTCACTTGTGGCGTAGTTATACTGCCCTGGCAATTTAGGGGCCCAAATGTGTAAGAAGTACCTTGCAATCAAAATGTGTAAAAAATGGCCTGCGAAATCCGAAAGGTGCCCCTTTGCCCACCTTGGCTGCAAAAAAGTGTCACACATGTGGTATCGCCGTACTCAGGAGAAGTTGGGCAATGTGTTTTGGGGGGTCATTTTACATATACCCATGCTGGGTGAGAGAAATATCTTGGCAAAAGACAACTTTTCCCATTTTTTTATACAAAGTTGGCATTTGACCAAGATATTTTTCTCACCCAGCATGGGTATATGTAAAATGACACCCCAAAACACATTCCCCAACTTCTCCTGAGTACGGCGATACCACATGTGTGACACTTTTTTGCAGCCTAGATGCGCAAAGGGGCCCAAATTCCTTTTTAGGAGGGCATTTTTAGACATTTGGATCCCAGACTTCTTCTCACACTTTCGGGCCCCTAGAAAGCCAGGGCAGTATAAATACCCCACATGTGACCCCACTTTGGAAAGAAGACACCCCAAGGTATTCAATGAGGGGCCTGGCGAGTTCCTAGAATTTTTTTTTTTTGCATAAGTTAGCGGATATTGATTTTTTTTTTTTTTTTTTTTTCTCACTTTCCGCTAACTTAGGACAAAAATTTCAATCTTTCATGGACTCAATATGCCCCTCACGGAATACCTTGGGGTGTCTTCTTTCCGAAATGGGGTCACATGTGGGGTATTTATACTGCCCTGGCTTTTTAGGGGCCCTAAAGCGTGAGAAGAAGTCTGGAATATAAATGTCTAAAAATGTTTACGCATTTGGATTCCGTGAGGGGTATGGTGCGTCCATGTGAGATTTTATTTTTTGACACAAGTTAGTGGAATATGAGACTTTGTAAGAAAAAACAAAAACAAACAAAAAATTTCCGCTAACTTGTGCCAAAAAAAATGTCTGAATGGAGCCTTACCAGGGGGGGGTGATCAATGACAGGGGGGTGATCACCCATATAGACTCCCTGATCACCCCCCTGTCATTGATCACCCCCCCCTGTAAGGCTCCATTCAGACATCCGCATGATTTTTTACGGATCCATGGATACATGGATCGGATCCACAGAACGCATGCGGACGTCTGAATGGAGCCTTACAGGGGGGTTATCAATGACAGGGGGTGATCAGGGTAATCAGGGTGATCACCCCCCTGTAAGGCTCCATTCAGACGTCCGCATGATTTTTACGGATCCATGGATACATGGATCGGATCCGTAAAAATCATGCGGACGTCTAAATGGAGCCTTACAGGGGGGTGATCAATGACAGGGGGTGATCAGGGAGTGTATATGGGTGATCACCCGCCTGTCATTGATCACCCCCCTGTAAGGCTCCATTCAGACGTCCGTATGCTTTTTGCGGATCCGATCCATGTATCCGTGGATCCGTAAAAATCATACGGACGTCTGAACGGAGCCTGACAGGGGGGTGATCAATGACAGGGGGGTGATCAATGACAGGGGGGTGATCAATGACAGGGGGGTGATCAATGACAGGGGGGTGATCAATGACAGGGGGGTGATCAATGACAGGGGGGTGATCAATGACAGGGGGGTGATCAATGACAGGGGGGTGATCAATGACAGGGGGGTGATCAATGACAGGGGGGTGATCAATGACAGGGGGGTGATCAATGACAGGGGGGTGATCAATGACAGGGGGGTGATCAATGACAGGGGGGTGATCAATGACAGGGGGGTGATCAATGACAGGGGGGTGATCAATGACAGGGGGGTGATCAGGGAGTTTATATGGGGTGATCATGGGTGATCAGGGGTTTATAAGGGGTTAATAAGTGACGGGGGGGGGGGGGTGTAGTGTAGTGTAGTGTGGTGTTTGGTGGGACTGTACTGACCTACCTGAGTCCTCTGGTGGTCGATCCTAACAAAAGGGACCACCAGAGGACCAGGTAGGAGGTATATTAGACGCTGTTATGAAAACAGCGTCTAATATACCTGTTAGGGGTTAAAAAATTCGGATCTCTAGCCTGCCAGCGAGCGATCGCCGCTGGCAGGCTGGAGATCCACTCTCTTACCTTCCGTTCCTGTGAGCGCGCGCGTTCACAGGAAATCTCGCGTCTCGCGAGAAGACGCGTATATGCGTCCAGGAGGAGTAAAGCAACCACCTCCCGGACGCATATACGCGTACAGCGGTCGGGAGGTGGTTAAAGGGGTTGTCTGGGTTCAGGGTTGAACCTGAACATGCCCACATTTTCACCCAGGCAGCCCCACTAACATGAGCATCGGAGCATTTCATGCTTCTAGGCTGTCCCTTGCCCTGTCATGGATCGCGCAGGGCAAGGGCTTGTTGGTTTACCTCAGCACACTGCTGGCTAGGGCAACGCTAAAGCCCACTCATCAGTGCCGGTGACATCACTGGGCTCATTGCTGGGCGGAAGCCTCCTCCTGGCAGTCCCCATGGAGAGCCCGTTACGTCACTGGATCTCCTGAAAATGCCTTTGCCATGCACGATTCAGCGCAGGGTAAAGGAGAGCATCGGAGCATGAAATGCTCCGATGCTCATGTTAGTGGGGTTGCCTGGGTGAAATTGTGGGTATGACCAGGTTCAGTTCGAAACCCGGAAAACCCCTTTTAGGTACAGTCAGTTCCTCTCTGCTTGTGGCTCTATTGTGCACGTCATCATTATTTCTAATAATGCGCGAAGCAGGAGATTTGTACAGTTTTAGGGTACTTTCACACTAGCGGTTTTCTTTTCCGGCATAGAGTTCCGTCACAGGGCCTCTATACCGGAAAAGAACTGATCAGTTTTATCCCCATGCATTCTGAATGGAGAGTAATCCGTTCAGTTTGCATCAGGATGTCTTCAGTTCAGTCGTTTTGACTGATCAGGCAAAAGAGAAAACCGTAGCATGCTACGGTTTTCTCTCCGGCGAAAAAAACTGAAGACATGCCTGAACGCCGGATCCGGCATTTTTTCCCATAGGAATGTATTAGCGCCGGAGCCGGCATTCAGAATGCCGGATCCGTCGTTCCGGCATGCGCATGCGCAGATCGGTAAAAATGAGAAAAATGTACAAGACGGATCCGTCGGTCCGCATGACAAGCGGAGAGACGGATCCGTCCTTGCAATGCATTTGTGAGACGGATCCGCATCCGGATCCGTCTCACAAATGCTTTCAGTCAGCGGCGGATCCGGCGGCCAGTTCAGACGACGGAACTGCCCGCCGGATCACACTGCCGCAAGTGTGAAAGTAGCCTAAGAATGTATTCGCTCCGATGAGCCAGTTATTGCTTCGCGAAGTGTTACGATACTTCGCATAATAACTTCATTAATTAATTTGTACTGGAAAAAAACATTTCCGGAACTCTGGTTCAGTTCCAAGGTACCATTTGTACAGTATTAGAACGAAGTTTTATGCGAATCGACTTCGATTCGCATAAAATCGACTTTGCATCTGAAGTCAATTCACTCATCCTTAGTCCTCATGTGAGTCCAGTACAATAGCCCCGCTATCAGATAGGAACTGATTTTATCATAAATTACTGTGATGCAGTCAGTACAGGAGATGCGGCCGATACACTTTCAACCACCCTTAGAGGACACGTAGCCACATGAAATCTCTTGATTACTTGGGGCTGCCACTGGACTAGTGTGCTGTAACTGTGCAGGGGTGTGGTAGAATATATGGAAGTCTGGGAGGCGTATTGAATGCATTTTATAGTTTCTGTAACTATTCTACAGTTGTGACACAGCTAGGGTTCATCCTGCATTCCAGGCTGGATATCTTTGTGCAGTTTAGGGAAATTGCTTTTCCAGCCATCCGTTGTAATATAATCCCCTGTAAAATAACTATGTACACACACTGCGAGCCTGGGACGCTCTGCCATGGAAAATGTTTTCTTGGCCTCCGAGTAGAGCGTTATTTTAAGATCCGTGCTTTGGCTTGATCTTATTGCAATGCAGGAATGCTTCACTCTTCCTAGAATGACTCATCGCAAAAGTTAGCTATATTTAAATGGACTGTCATGACATGCGCCCTGTCCCAAAAATGGGTACTACGCAGTTCGTGGTTCATTTAGCTTTTTTCCCTGCGATGTAATGGAAAGCAGTTTGAGTTGAATAAACTGGCATTCTTCAATTATCTGTAATTATGCAAACACCCCTTTTCGAAAGTTGTTTAAAGATCCGGTTTATAAGGGATTACAATTTAGTTTTTGCCATTTTGCCTAGAAATGAAGTAAGTTGCAGAGCTCCATCTATCCTCTAGCGTGGGCCTCAATGATTGAGATCAATGGCAATCTTGGACTTTAAACCCCTCAGATGCCACGATCAATTGACCACAGCATCTGAGGCGGCTTTCCCTTGGAGCGCTGTGCTCCTAGGGCCTGAATGCCTCTTTGTGCTAAGATCAGATAAGCCATTTGTACTCTGTGGTAGCCTCAAGTGTTAGGAAGGCTTGAGGCTACTTCAGCAATACATTCCTATGCCACCTGTGGCAGGGCTCCATAAGAACATGGCGAATCTCCCATAGACTACAATGTTAAATCATTGCAGTCAGGGAGAAGTGATCAGAGGATCGAGTGTTCCTGTGCAGTCAATGCCATAGCGGAAAAATATAAAAGCATGCCATTTTATAGTCACCTTATTCCCCCAGAAAAATTAAATAAGTGATCAAAAAGTCATATGTACCTTAACCCCTTAGGGACACAGCCTTTTTACACCTTAGGACCAGGCCATTTTTTGCAAATCTGACCAGTGTCACTTTAAGTGCTCATAACTTTAAAACGCTTTGACTTATCCAGGCCGTTCTGAGATTGTTTTTTCGTCACATATTGTACTTCATGACACTGGTGAAATGAAGTCAAAAAAATATTTTTTTTTGCACCAAAAAATACCTAATTTAACAAATTTTTGGAAAAATTAGCAAATTTCAAAGTTTCAGTTTCTCTACTTCTGTAATACATAGTAATACCCCCAAAAATTGTGATGACTTTACATTCCCCATATGTCTACTTTATGTTTGAATTGTTTTGGGAATGATATTTTATTTTTTGGGGATGTTATAAGGCTTAGAAGTTTAGAAGCAAATCTTGAAATTTTTCAGCAATTTACAAAAACGACATTTTTAGGGACCAGTTCAGGTCTGAAGTCACTTTGCGAGGCTTACATAATAGAAACCACCCAAAAATGACCCCATCTAAGAAACTACACCCCTCAAGGTATTCAAAACTGATTTTACATACGTCGTTAACCCTTTAGGTGTTGCACAAGAGTTATTGGCAAATAGGGATGAAATTTGAAAATTTCATTTTTTTGCCTTATTTTCCATTTTAACCCATGTTTTCCACTAACAAAGCAAGGGTTAACAGCCAAACAAGACTGTATCTTTATTACCCTGACTCTGCCGTTTACAGAAATACCCAATATGTGGCCGTACACTACTGTACGGCCACACAGCGGGGCATAGAGTGAAAGGTGCGCCGTTTGGTTTTTGGAGGGCTGATTTTTATGGACCGGTTTATTTACACCGTGTCCTGTTTCAACCCCCCTGATGCACCCCTGGAGTAGAAACTCCCTAAAAGTGACCCCATTTTGGAAACTATGGGATAAGGTGGCATTTTTTGGGTGAGTATTTTTAGGGTAAATATAATTTTTGGTTGCTCTATATTACATTTTTGTGAGGTAAGGTTACCAAAAATTGAAATTCTGATATTTCATCTCCATTTGCCATTAACTGTTGAGGAACACCTAAAGGGTTAATAAAGCTTGTATAATCATTTTTGAATACCTTGAGGGGTGTAGTTTCTTAGATGGGGTCAATTTTAGGGAGTTTTTACTCTAGGGGGGCATCAGGGGGGCTTCAAAAGGGATATGGTGTCAATAAAAAAGGCCATCAAAATCGGCCTTCCAGAAACCATGTCGGTCCTTTCTTTTTGCAGCCTCCCTTTTACGGATACAGCAGTTTACGACCACAAATGTGGCGTTTCTGTAAACTGCAGTATCGGGGTAATAAATTTTAACTTTTGTTTGGTTGTTAACCCTTGTTTTGTTACCGGAAAAAACGGACTGAAATGGAAAAGTGCCAAAAATAGCGGTTTTGGCACCGTTTTTTTTTTTTTTTTTTTTTAACCGTGTTAATCTGGGTAGTTAGGTCATGGGATATTGTTATAGAGGAGATTCTTACGGACGCGGCAATATCTAATAAGTCTACTTTTTTTTTTACAATTATTTAGGTTTTTGACTATATTATCTTTGATACAACTTTTTTTTTTGGGTATCTCTAAAGTCTAAGTGTCATTTTTTTTATTTTCTTTTAGCCAATTATCTTATGTGGGGGCTCATTTTTTGCGGGATGAGCGGACGGTTTTATTGGCACTATTTTGGGGGCTATATGACTTTTTGATCGCTTGCTATTAAACTTTTTGTTATGTAAGGTGACAAAAAAAAAATTTTTTTGCACCTATTTTTTTTTTTTTTTTTTTTTTTACTGTGTTAATCTGGGGGGTTGGGTCATGGGGTATTTTTATAGAGGAGATTCTTACGGACGTGGCGATACCTAATAAGTCAACTTTTTTTTTTACAATTATTTAGGTTTTAGACTATATTATCCTTTTTGATACCCTAAAAAAATTTTTGTATCTCTAAAGTCTGAGTCATTTTCTATTTTTTTTTTTTATCTGATTATCTTATGTGGGGGCTCATTTTTTGCGGGATGAGATGACGGTTTTATTGGCACTAATTTGGGGGCTATATGACTTTTTGATCGCTTGCTATTAAACTTTTTATTATGTAAGGTGACAAAAAAAAACCTTTTTTTGCACCTTTATTTTTTTTTTCTGGACAGTGTTAATCTGGGGGGTTAGGTCATGGGGCATTTTTATAGAGGAGATTATTACAGACGCGGCAATACCTATGTCTACTTTTAATAAATTATTTTAGTTTTTTTGGGTGTCAAGTCTGAGAACCATTTTTTTTAATCCGATGTCAGTGCTAAATTGGGATATAAATTTAGTACTCCATGGAAGTGTGATACTCCCTGAAGCAACCGTCAATGCAGAGGCCCGGATGATCGGGGCATGTGTCGCACTGAGTAGTCGTGTCCTTCCGTATCCCCCTCCTGCGACACACTCTGCACTTTTTTTGGGTTCGTCCCTTCTTTCCAGTATGGGGGACCACACCTGGAAAGTGTTGGCCAGGGACGATCCGGGCGCCTACAGTTCCCGAGGTACTCCGGCCTGCTCTTTCCCGGTCCGAAAAGATCAGGGCCTTGAGGACTGCCTCATAGAACTGGAGGAATGTCCCTGTGCTGCCAGCGCTTCGGGATAGTACAAAAGAGTTGTACATGGCAACCTGTACCAAGTAGACCGCAACTTTTTTGTACCATGCCCGGGTTTTGCGCATGGCGTTATATGGCTTGAGGACTTGATCCGAGAGATCAACTCCTCCCATATACCGATTGTAGGCGACGATACAATCGGGCTTGAGGACCGTTGCCGCGGTACCTCGCACAGGGACAGGGGTGATGCCGTTACCATGAATTGTGGACAGCATAAGGACATCCCTCTTGTCCTTATACCTGACCAGCAACAGGTTTCCAGTGGTAAGGGCACGGGTCTCACCCCTGGGGATAGGTACCTGGAGGGGGTGGGCAGGGAGGCCGCGTTGATTTTTCCGCACGGTCCCACAAGCGGACGTGGATCTGGCGGCAAGGGACTGGAAAAAGGGGATACTGGTATAAAAGTTATCCACGTACAAGTGGTAACCCTTATCCAGCAGTGGGTGCATAAGGTCCCACACAAGTTTCCCGGTAACACCCAGAGTGGGGGGACATTCTGGGGGTTGAATCCGGGAATCTCGCCCCTCGTATACACGAAATTTGTAAGTGTACCCTGAGGTACTCTCTCAAATTTTGTATAGCTTCACGCCATACCTCGCCCGCTTGGAAGGCACATACTGGCGGAAAATGAGTCTCCCCTTGAACGCAATGAGAGACTCATCAACCACGACCTCCCTTCCAGGTACATAGGCCTCCATGAATTTGGCCCCAAAGTGATCGATGACCGGCCGTATCTTGTACAGACGGTCATGGGCAGGATCACCTCGGGGTGGACATGCTGCATTATCGGAATAATGCAGACATTTCCTGATGGCCTCAAACCGGGAGCGTGTCATAACTGTACTGTAAAGTGGGGTCTGATATAGGACGTCCCCACTCCAGTACAGCCTGGCACTGGGTTTCTTGACCAGGCCCATATGCAGCACGAGGCCCCAAAATGTCCTCATTTCGGCTGCACTGACCGGCGTCCAGCCACCGGGCCTGGCCAAAAAGGAGCCTGGGTGTTGAGCGACAAACTGTTGGGCGTACAGATTCGTCTGCTCCACCATCAGATTTACCAGTGGGTCACTGAAAAAATGACAAAAAAAGTCATATTCAGTGTAGCCCACTGTGGAAATCTGGATTCCTGATTTGGCCTACGAAATCAGGAATCACGGGCTCGTATCGCTCTGGGCTACACCAGACAAGTTCACCGGCAGGGTGCTCCGGTGGATTTAACTGGTGGGCCGGGAAACCAGTACGAGCCCCAGAGCTGCTCGTACTAGTGTGGGCCACAGGGTCCCTAACATGGCGGTCCCCTTGCTCCGCCTGGCGGCGTCTCCGCCGCCTTGGGGGCTCATCATCATCGCTAGATGATGAGGAGGATGCGGATGACAACAGGAATGTGGGGTCATCCTCATCCTCACTGGGACTCTCGGACTCGGAGGCAAGCTGGGCGTATGCCTCCTCGGCCGAGAACGTCCGGCGGGCCATAGGGGAGTGTGTGTCTGCGTGTATATGTGCGTGTGTGTAACTCTTTATTTGGTGTGCGTGTGTGAGGGGGCACGGGTGTTCACGAACTCACCCTAAAACTAACAGAAAAAAAAAAAAAAAAAACTAACTAAAAAAAAGGGCAAAAAAGTGAGGAAATTTTTTTTCTAAACTGCTGATCAACCGTCCGAAGTTGATCAGCGGTGGGGTGTGCGATGCGCTAACAGTGGCCGGACGCTAAGTGCCGGTCACAGTCAGCGAACTCAAAAAAAAAAAAAAGCACCCCAAAAAAGGTGGGGGGGGGGAGGGGGGCAAGTGGCAGCACCCCTGGGGGGTCTAGGGTCACACAGCTGTGCTGTGGACCCCAGACACCCTAACTGGGGTGATGCAATAAAAAGTCAAAAAAACTACCTTTCCCTTTTTTTTCCCTGCCTATCCCAAACTTTCCCTAGCTGTCCCTATGTACCTGATGGGGTGCTGGGGGCAGAGATCGGGTCCTGGGGGGCACAGATCGGGGTGCAGGCAGCGGTGGCAGACACGTGCAGGCAGCTCCTCTCTCCTCCGGCGCTGGAACACAAAAGGAGGAGGAGAGGGGCGCCTGCCTCTTTTGAATCTGCCGCCGGACCGCCCCCTGACCAATCAGAAAGCGATCCTGAGTGGTGATGTCACCATCACCACTCAGGATCGCTGGATGGTGATTGGTGGAGTGAAATCACACCACCATCACCATCCTGTTCCGGGTTATCGGGTCTTCAGAGACCCGAATAACCCGGAAACGCAGAAAACCGCAGGTCTGAATTGACCTGCGGTTTTCTGCGATCGCATACATGGGGGGGTCACCGGACCCCCCGACGCATTTGCCCCAAGTGCCTGCTCAATGATTTGAGCAGGCACGGGGTTCCGATCGCCGCCGGCCGCGCGGCGGTGATTGAAAATGCACAGGGCGTACATGTATGCCCTGTGTCCTTAAGTACCAGGGCACAAGGGCGTACCTGTACGCCCTGTGTCCTTAAGGGGTTAAAGGGGTTTTCCAGGTTCAGAGCTCAACCAGGCAGCACGCCTGATGTTGGCATTGGAGCATCTTATGCTCCGATGCGCTCCCTTGCCCTGCGCTAGATCGCTCAGCCCACGGGCTCTTCTGTTTACAATAACACGCTGCCGGGCGGTGTGTTAGTTGACGTTACCGGCTCTGATGGGCGTGCATTAGCGCTGCCATAGCCATTTTACAGGCATTGGCAGCTCTAAAACCCGCCCATCAGTGCCGGTGACGTCACCGGGGTTCCTGGCAGCCCCATGGAGAGCCCAGTACGTCACCGGAACTCTGGAAAAATGCCTTTGCCCTGCGCGTTTTAGCGCAGGGCAAAGGGGACATCGGCCCATGAACTGCTCTGAAGTCAGGGGGGCTGACTGGGTGAAAATGGAGGTATGTCCGGGTTCAGCTCTTTACCCGGACAGCCCCTTTTATATATGGCTCTGTATACGGAAATATAAAGTTATGGCTGTCAGAAAATGGTGATGATGAAAGCAAAATTTTATATAAATAAATATATATATATATATATATATATATATATATATATATATATATATATATATATATATATATATATATATATATATATATATATATATATATATATATATATATATATATATCTCTATCTCTCCATCTCTCCTTTTTTAAATAGTAAAACAAAATAAAACCTATGCAGTTTTGGTATAGAATGGATGTCATTTTTGGTGCACAGTAAACATTGTAATATCAAAACCCCAAAAACCTTGGCAGATTATTATTATTTTTTTCCAGTTTTACCACGCAAATAGTTTTTTCCAGTACAAGCTATAGTAAAATAAAGTGCCATTAAAAAGTACAATTTGTCCTGTAAATAAGCCCTTATGTGGCTATATGAACAGAAAAAAAAATATGGTTTTTGGAAGGCAGTGGAGGAAAAATGGAAAATAGACTTTGGGCCTTGTCCTGAAAGGGTAAGGTCCAAGACCCCCACCAATCAATATTAAAATCTTGGAAAACCCCTTTAAACCTGGTTAGCGCTGAACTGGGCTTCAAATGCAATATTTAAAATGCCATTGCTGGTACATAACCTTAGTAGAGCAGTCTATATGGCTAACCTGATTCTGTGTACTTTGGGGGAAATTTATCAAACTGGAGTAAAGTAGAACTGGTTTAGTTGCCCATAGCAACAAATCAAGCTGTGAAAAGTGGAATCTGATTGGTTGCTATGGGCAACTAAGCCAGTTCTTCTTTATACCAGTTTGATTAATCTCCCTCTTTAGGGTACTTTCACACTGGCGTTTTGGCTTTTCGTTTGTGAGATCCGTTTTGGACCGCTTGTGAGAACCCTGAACGGATCAGTTTTGCCTTAATGCTTTCTGAATGGAAAAGGATCCGCTCAGAATGCATCAGTTTGCCTCCGATCAGTCTCCATTCCACTTTGGAGACTGACGCCAAAATGCTGCTTGCATTGCGTCTTGGTGTCCGTCTGATAAAACTGAGCCAATCCGTCCTGGCACACAATGTTAGTCGATGGGGACTGATCCATTTTCACTGACACAATCTGGCACAATAGAAAACTGATCTGTCCGCCATTGACTTTCAGTAGTGTTCAAGACGGATCCATCTTGGTTATGTTAAAGATAATAAAAACGGATCCGTTCTGAACGGATGCATACGTTTGTATTATCTGAACTGATCCATCCATGACAGATCCGCACAAAACGCGAGTGTAAAAGTAGCCTTATTCTTCGTCAGATTATAGAACATGTCCTCTTTGGCTGCATTTTGCAAGTGGCAGATCTGTTGAAGTGAGTGGGTCCGCACCGCGATGTGGGGGATGCACACAGCCAGCCGCCGTGTTTTTCACTTTCGTGTGAATGCATCCGAATACAGGACTAGCCAGGTATTTTGCTGCCATTGTTTTTATGGATGAGGGTGTACCCTCTCGGCTTGACCAAGCTTTCTGAGAGTGGTCTCCAATAGAGAAGTGGCTGCGTGTGGAGTGGTGATGATGACTGTTATCTGGTGTGAGTGGCTATGGTAATTACTACTTTGATTAATTTAATCTGGTATCAATTAGAATCTGATAGAAAGCTGGATTATGGAATATTTAGGATAATCATGCAGTTTGAGAAAAGTGTATTAAACTACTGAAGGGATGAGTACTTTCAGGAAAAAAAATCCATAATGAAATGTTAGCACACTTTGCTGGGTTATCAGACTTTGTGGTTGTACATGGCTGACTATGGGGTTGTCACTGTATTCACCTTTTTGTGTTTTCTTCTGAAAATATGACCCTTAGGCCGAATGCACGCGGCCGAGAGTGGTCCGTGGTATGCCGGGCTGGATTCCTGTTCAGAGCAGGAGCGCACGGCGTCATTGGTTGCTATGACGCCGTGCGCTTCATGCTGCCGCTGCACTACAGTAATACACTATACGAGTATATTACTGTAGTGCGGCGGCATAAAGCGCACTGCGTCATAGCAACCGATGACGCCGTGCGCTCCTGCTCTGAACAGGAATCCATCCCGGCATACCACGGACCGCTCTCGGCCGCGGAACACTGCCGTGTGCATTCGGCCTTATTCTGTTTTGATGGTAACGTCAAGCGCATGAAATGGTTAATGCTGCAATATTCAGACTACTGAAAAGGCTATCTTCACCCCCGCATTTTTTCCTCCGTTGTGTTGTGAGGCACCTATTTACCTGCTGTATGCCAAGAGTGCCATACATTCTTATAGCATAGGATCCTCTTGGTGACACATGCAGTTGTATGCCATGTCACAGGTCTGTATACAGTCTACAGAGCAAGAAGCGTAGTGTGAATGGCGCCTAATATAGATAAGCTTGTCTGTAATGTTTTTCCTTTTTTTTTTTTTCTGCTACCTTTACTTTATTATAGCTGAACAGAGCATGGAGAAGCTTTTGAGCAACTTAAAGCTGCTGGATCCAGATGAGCTGCGACAAGAGATATTAAAAGCAGGATTAAAGTGTGGGCCTATCACGTCAACCACTAGATGCATATTTGAGAAGAAACTAGCTCGTACTTTACTTGAACAGCAAGGCGTTGATGTGGATAACTTGAGCTCAAATCATGGGAGCGCTGTGTCTGATAATCCCCAAAATGCAGCTTGTCGTCTGAAGGCCAACTACTCTGAAGATAGGGACTTTGGATACGATGTAGGCTTAAACCCCCCTACTGAAGAGACCCTATCCAGAAGAGACTTTGCAGCCTGTGGGAGTTCAGAAGTTGCTCACTCGTCTACCAATTCCTATTCTAATGATCCCCCTTTGTACTATGCTGTGTGCCCTGTGTATGATGAAACACCGTCTAGGACTGGTAAGTTGCCTAGCTCAAAACTTTGGACTGCTAGCATTACTTAGGCCATTTTATTGCGGGTTATGCTCACCTTTTTCATTATTTCTATTTATAATTTTTTTTTATGCATCTAAAATTATGGGAAAAAAAGCAAAAGCAGCTTTGTAAAAGTATTTGTAGACCTACTGTATGTATCTCCATGGCTATAGACTACAAACAAACCCTGTTAGCAGGCAGTGGGCAGATCACACTACACAGGGTTTGTTTGTAACCATTATCAAACCACGTGGCCCCCACAAAAAGCTGAGCAAGGGCAAAGTGGCATGACATTTTTCCAACGCTACTTCATGCTGGTAAATGGCAAAGGGCACAGTTGGTGCACATCCACCGTCTCTCCAGCGGAAAAACCCTATAGAGACAGCCTCCATAGGACTGTACCAATAAATTGTGAAGGGTTGATTATTCATAACTAAGGTGGATATGGCAGACTTGAGATACTGATTTAGCTGTCCCTTATACAAGCTGGCATTCCAGAAAATGAAATCAATGTGGTGCTGCAGTAATACAGTTGGCAAATTATATGCCTAAGCTTGGAGCGATTTAACTTTCACAGGCTGGGTGCCTATCAGTCACTGTCTTTTGGTTGTAAAGAAAAAAAAAGTTTATCTTCATACATAGAGGGTAACCAGTCTGAAATGTTTCAAACCTTACATTTATTAAATTACAGGTAAAGGGGTTGTCTGGGTTCAGAGCTGAACCTGGACATACCCCCTTCACCCAGGCAGCCCCCCTGAGATAAGTATCGGAGCATACTTCAATGCTTTCCCTTGCCCTGCGCTGTATGGGTTGGCCTAGAGACTGCAGTGTGTTCTTTAACCTTTTGTTTTGAGGCATGTATTTTTTTTTTTTTTTTTTTTTATTGCGGATATTTACTGTAATGGGCCTGATGTATATTTGTCTGTGTTACGGGCGGAATACAGCCTCCTGGCATGTTCTGTAGAGCTCATCGGAGTCTGCTAAGACACAGCAGCTCGTGCAGTTACTTGGGAGCTGCCGATCACATGATCGCAAGGACCGGAGCAGGATGTAGCATTGAGCACTGTGTATATAGTGATGAGGAAGGTATTGATGGTTGAATGGAAAAAAAATATTCACAGATAACGGGCTTTGTAGTTTTGTAACAGCTGGACATCAGAATGTCTATTTACTTCGGAAATCAAAGTCCTTTTTCATGTCTGTTTTTTCCCTCTCCCTACCATTGTTATTTTGGGTTTTGTCTTTGCTGCGTTCACTGCAGTAAAAATATTTTACCTTTTGTGTGGTCTAGTGTGACTACAGCAATATCAAATTTATATAGTTGCTTTACTGCTAATGGTCACATGACGCAAGGTGATCTGGTGACTGCCGCAGCCTTTGATTGGCTTAAGGCGGCATCTAACTGGATGTTTTCAGCAAAGGAGTGTCGGCTGGGAGGAGAAGGAGCCAGAACCAGGTAAGTAATCTTCCCTTCATAGATCCAGCCTCCAGCCAACCCCTTTTTTTCCCCCTCTTTTATTGACCTGCAGTTGCAGGGCTGTGGGGGCATGTAGCTACAATCTGAGGTTTTCCGCATGAATATTTGTGGGTGTCAACAAAGACTACCTTTCCCCTCCCCCTGCTCTGTAAAGGGAGTGAATAAAATTGCTGTTTGACTGCTGGGATACCTGCTCCCTGCTGTGGCTACGTCGCTATGAAGCCAGTCATTAGCTGCAACATAGCAAGTTACCATGCCCTTGCACTGGCTATCAACACTGGTACCGAAACATGCATATACAGGAGGTGGTGGCACTTAGTAAAATCTCATTAATGGAGAACCCCTTTGAGGACACCAGCTGTGCAAGCAGAGGCAGAACCACACTAACCACCACTCCTTTCATTTGATGAACTGCTTATTACATCCCTTGCATATGCATTGGTTATGTTCAGGCACATGTTTGTCCTCCTCTCTGCCCTCCAGCTTCAACAGTCTTACACACAAGCAATACATCAGTGAGGAGGGAGGGAAGTCAGGATGTCGATTCTGCGCCAGATGCAGTAGGCAAGGGTACGCTTAACTAAACCTAGTCCGAACACAGTGCATGGAAGTTGTACAGACAGCATTCTACAGTTCACTGTAGTGTTTGAGTATGGTTTGCTTGCTGAAATAATAGACTTTCCTTTAAAGGGCTTCTGTCACCCCACTAAAGTGATTTTTTTTTTTTTTTGGGCTAGTGAAATTAGTTATATTGCGATATATGACAATATAATTGTGTTACTTACTTTGATCCAGCAGTTTCTGCAAAAAACAAAGTTTTAATATATGTAAATTCGGTCTCTACCAGCAAGTAGGGCGGCTACTTGCTGGTAGCTGCTGCAGAAATCCGCCCCCTCGTCGTGTTGATTGACAGGGCCACCCGGGATCTCCTCCTCCGGCCAGCCCTGTCGGCATTTCAAAAATCGCGCGCCTGTGTTGATTCGGCGCAGGCGCTCTGAGATGAGGAGGCTCGTCTCCTCAGAACTCCCTCAGTGCGCCTGCGCCGATGACATCACCGGAAAAAAAAAATCACTTTAGTGGGGTGACAGAAGCCCTTTAAGCTCTTGCTATTTGGGGCCAATGTACACCCATGTTTCTTGTTGCAGAAAATATCCACATTTACACTGATAAAAAGGAAGCTCTACAGATTGTCAAGATGCTGAAAGGTTCCCGGTTCAAATGGTTCCAGTCAAGAGAAGATGCAGAAAAGTTTGCTAGAGGCATAACTGACTACTGTCCATCACCCAGCAAATCATCCATGTCCTCGTCACCTGTGAAAGTTGCTTCTGCTGTTTTTAGAGGTTGGTCAGATAATAAGGTGTCATTTGATATAGACTTCCATAATTGTTAAAAGGAATGTGTCACCTATAATTTTTTGCTGCTAACTAAAACCAGATAGTAACACATACTGTATTTTTCGCTCTATAACACATACTGGACTATAAGACTCTCCCCAGGTTTAGACAACAGAAAAAATATTTTCTAGGTCCTCTTTGAGGGGAATGTGGTTAATTGATGTTTTACTGAAGTGTTAAGGTCAGTAACTGTAGCGTGTAGCATGGAGGGGAATAGTTTTGGTCAGCTTCTGCTACCCTTAGGGTGGGTTCACATCACATTATATGCCTCAGTTTGACGTATATGTTAGGAAATAAACACAGCACACAACATTCTTGCATCCTGCAGACTCTCGTAAAAAGTGTATTTCATTTTCTTTTTTTTCTTTCCAGTGGAACTCTTTGAACGAATGCCACTGTATGGCATCAGTCTGAGGCATCCGTTTAACGTATACGTTTAACTGATGGGAATAATGTTATGTGAACCCACCCTTACTGTGTCATCTGCTGACCAATGTATCAACCAGCAGTGCTGCATGTGATCACCTCATTAAATGTACCTAGTTCTGTTACACACATCTCTGCTACACCCTCTCTACGCATACCACAGTTCAGTTATTGAGGCTAATCCCAGCACAGGAATTGAAAGCGCCCGGGTGCTCACATTAGATGATGTTGTGTATGTGTGAGAGTTTACAACTGCGGCAGGGTGACATCCACACACTAATGCTCCATTCACATGTCCGTAGCGTGTTTTGCAGACCTGCAAGACATGGCAATGTGCGTTCCGCATTTTGTGGACCGCACATTGCCGGCACTAATAGAATATGCATATTCTTGTCCGCAATTGCAGACAAGAATAGGACATGTTCTATTTTTTTTTTTTTCAGGAACAGAAATGCGGACCCTGAAGTACAGGTCCGCATTTCCGGAGTGCGGCCCCATAGAAATGAATGGGTCCACAATTTTGCGGAACGAAATTGTGGACGTGTGAATGGGGCCTAAGAAGAATACAAGATGAGGGGATGAGCGGGGCTCATGAAGAATGGGTGTGGCTGGGCTTCATGAAGTACTGCCCTTTGGGCTCTTTTCCAAGCTCATTAACGTATATATAAAATTGTTTTTTGAGCGGCACAAATACATTTATAGTGTACATTCAGGTAAGGTTAGGAAGCCCTTTAGAAGACCTACAGCGCCATATGAGCAGCTCTACAGTATGTGCTCAATAGTGGTGACCAGATCCCTTTAAGCTTGTACTGAGTCTTCATTTCCTTTCAGTACAACTTTAGGACCTTCCTCCCTATGTGCTCTCCTGCAGCTGCTAATCACACAGATCGGTGTTGGCAGGGAGAGAGAGGTGTGTGCAGATGTGCCTCAATCTGATTGGGTAAAGCAATGTATGTGCGCTCTGCCAGTTCATTAAGGAGTCAGGGGGTCTGGCCATGGATCTCCCTGACTGCCGTTTTTCTTGCTAAAAAGGTCATCTTATAAAGTGAAGAATATAGTACCCTTTTTATTCAGTAAAATTGTGGAACCGATGCAGACCCATAAATTCGGTCATGTGAATGTACCCTTAACCGCATGTAGAGAGATTCTTTACAACCACCACTTGCGCTGTAGGCACAATAAACTTGAGGAGACCTCATTGACTCCAATGTAAGAGTTTCCTAGACATGATCTGTAAACTATCTAGAACAGGCATGCTCAACCTGCGGTCCTCCAGCTGTTGTAAAACTACTACTCCCACAATGCCCTGCTGTAGGCTGTTTGGGCAGGCTGGGAGTTGTAGTTTTGCAACAGCTGAAGGGCCGCAGGTTGAGCATGCCTGATCTAGAAGTCATTGTACAGGGAGGGAGTAAATAAGCTGTGACAGTCACCTATTAATGGTGGATCCAGTTGTATCTATATGTAGGTGATCGCTGTCATTGTAATCCTGCCTGGGATGATGCAATAGCCAGTGGTGGCTATTAAGTTTGCAGGAGTTTAGGGTTTTAAATACAGTGACATAAAAATAAAAAAAATCAGCAAAAATCCAAAAAAGAAAGTTTAACCTAAAAGCTTGATTTTTAACAATGGGTCATTATCCAGTGAAGCCTGCAGCTTCCAGAGTGGAGTTTGGCTTTGACCCTCAGTGTTTTTGTGGGTCAGGAATAAGAAATGTAGATACGGTTATCGCGGGGATACATAAGTGTTGGAATTTGAAATGAATAAGGATTAGTGTACTGTATTTTCATTGTGGTAGAAGGGTAGCCTTAAATGCCAAGTGGGATGGAAGGTATTTCTCAATTATTGTACAATATATTTTTAAATGTCTAGATGGGTTGTCTGCTCCGGATGTTGAAAGCCTGAACAAAGAGAAAGCAAACAGCTTCAAGAGCCCCAGGACACAAGATTTGACAGCAAAACTAAGGAAGGCTGTGGAAAAAGGGGATCTAGCCACATTTTCTGAACTTGTATGGAGCAATCCTCGTTACCTTATAGGGTCTGGTGACAACCCAACTGTTGTCCAGGTAAGTTTCATTATAAACAGTCATTGTCCCTGTCCTGTTTGAAAATGAGATTCTCTAGGAATGTAAACTTATATGCAGAAATATTTAAAACCTGATGCAGCACTTAAAGAGGTAGTCGCAAAAAAAAAAAACTTAGGTCATAGTAGCTCCCACTCTGGAGGACATAGGATGAGGAAAACCGTTCACAAAAATAATTGGCACAATCCTCACCAGGCACTGGTCTTTTTTTATGCTGATTGCAGACATTTAAACCCTCAGATGCTGTGGTCACAGAGGCCCAAACGGTTCCCCACTCTGAGATTGAGGAAGCTGTTTGTTGGTGGTGGCCTGGGTCCTGCTGGAGGCTATCATATCCATCACATTTACATTACTTTTTCCCCTCCCCTCCATGACGGCACCTTACTTGGAGATTATCCTCCTCCAGCCAGGCAGGCACAGGAAGGTTCAAAAGGGCCCATCTCCTCACTTATCTTCAGTGTCTTCCTGTCCCTGCCAGGCGGAGGATAGGAACTACCTTTTCCTCTCTGGTCGGGAGCTATCGCAGGATGGCGGGCGCATTGAGCCAGCCACGGGCTTACCTTGGGCAAGTCCGTTTTATGGAGTGCCTGCCGTGGTCCTTTTTCATTAAAACTCTCGCACGCCAGCGCGTAGTAGCAGGCTACGGCACCCGGACACTCGAAGAAGCACTTCCGGTTTCTAGGCCGTCCGCTGCCTGAGATTCTCGGCTCTGGCGGGTGACGTCATCCGGGGGCCTAATAGTGGTGGCCTGAGAGTTGCCGGCCTGGATGACGTCAGAGGTCCTGGGGAGACTTCTGGCCATACTTTTTTAAAAACTGGCTCCCTGGTCAAGTCGGATGTCGGCCTCTGACCAGAGAAGTAACCAGCATTTCTGCGGCCTCAACCATCCACACATATGGATCCGGAGGAAGCTATGGACCAACCTGTAGCAGTGAGTGACATCCAGGTTGCAAGTATGGAATGCTGCTTGCACATGCTGTTAATAGGCCTTTCTCATCTTTTACCCTTTTTGTATGGAAGAGTGACAAAGACATTTTTGTGAAACCTAAAATAGGGCAAAAATGTAAAATTCTTAGATGTCGCGTATGTTCTGTTAAACTCCCCGATAATCATGCTAAAAAACTTTGTGAAAAATGCATTGATAACCTTGTCAGGGAAGAAGTCCCGTCTTTTAGGAACTGCAGGGTCTGATTAAACAAGAAATAAAATCCGCTTTTTCAGATTTTCCTGCAGCCGCTAGTGTACCATTAACATAAAAACAGGGGTCCAGGAAAAAATTGCCCTTAAAAACCTCTACATCTTCTTCCGATGTTTCTTCAGATAGCGATGAGAGTAGTAGTAATTCTGACTCTGATGGCGATTTTAAAAATTACTTCTTTTCATCTGACGATCTAAACGATCTATTGAAAGCGGTCAGGAATCCATGGAAATTAAAGAAGAAAAAATACATAGATCTGCCCAGGATAGAATGTTTTCAGTATTAGAAACCAAGAAAAAAAGGGGTATTTCTGGTACTCAGAAAAAATAAAAGGAGAGGACCAATGTAATTCTAATTGTTCCCAACTGGCTGAGGAGATCTTAGTTTCCTCTCCTGGCAAAAATGTCCACGGAGGAACTATGGATTCTACCCTGGTCAGAAGACCTCCTAAGTCAGGGGCCAGTTCTTCGCCCAAAGACGCAAAGTCTGCACCTCTCGGCTTGAATCCTGAAAGGGCAGTCATAAAATCTAAGGGTCTATCTGACAGAGTAATCGATACCATGCTAGCCAGCAAAAAAGAAGTCGCAAATAGAATTTACCGTAAAATCTGGAACAGATATGTTTCCTGGTGCTCAGAAAACCCTAACTCAGCGGGGAGTATTTTGTCTATTCTAGACTTTCTCCAAGAAGGCTTTAATAAGAGTTTAAAACCTAGCACTCTTGGAGTACAAATTTCAGCATTAAAGGGGTTGTCCAGGTTCAGAGCTGAACCTGGACAGCCCTCCATTTTCACCCAGGCAGCCCCCCTGACATGAGCATCGGAGCAGTTCATGCTCCGATGCTCTCCTTTGCCATGCGCTAAATTGCACAGGGCAAAGGCATTTTTCTGAGTTCCGGTGACGTACCGGGGCTCTCTATGGGGCTGACAGGAACCCCGGTGACGTCACCGGCACTGATGGGCGGGATTTGGCTCTGCCCTAGCCAGGAAAACGGCTAGGGCAGAGCTAAAGCCCGCCCCTCAGAGCCGGTGACGTCACCGAACACACCGCTGGGCGGAGGTTACCGCCCGGCAGTGTGTTATTGAAAACAAGAGCCCGTGCCCTGCGCAATCTAGCGCAGGGCACTGGAGCGCATCGGAGCATGAGATGTTCCGATGCTAGGCTCAGGGGGGCTGCCGGGGTGAAAATAAGGGTATAGCTCTGAACCCGGACAACCCCTTTAAGCGCCTGTTTAGACGAAGAAATAGCATCTAACCCATGGATCATTCGCTTTATGAAGGGAACCGACAGGCTCAGACTCCGGAGTAGACCTTTGAACCCTTGGAATCAGCAAATATCAGATATCTGACCCTTAAAACAGTATTCCTGGTTGCCATTACTTCTGCACGTAGGGTTAATGAGATACAGGCCTTTCGGTTAAAAAACCCTTCATGATTATCAGGGATGACGGAATAGTCCTGAGATTTGACCATTCCTTTCTTCCTAAGGTGGTCTCGGAGTTCCATAGGATGGAGGAGGTGGTTCTTCCCTCCATTCTGTGAAAAAAACACACACTTTGCATGTCAGAAGGTGTGTTCTGAAGTATATATCGGAAACTAAAGATTGGAGAAAATCTAATAACCTCTTTATCCAATTCTTAGGTGGTAGGAAAGGATTAAAAGCGTCCAAACCTTCTATTGCACGCTGGCTAAAATCGGCTATCTCAGAAGCCTAGATGGCAATAGGAGAACGACCCCCAGTAAATATCAAGGCTCATTCTACAAGGGCAGTATCGACTTCATGTGCAGAAGAAGCATCCGCTTCCTTGGATCAAATCTGTAGGGCAGCAACGTGGTCGAGTCCCCATACATTTGTAAAACACTATAGGATAAATATTGATTCTAAAAGAGACCTATCCTACGGTAGGAAAGTTTTACAAGCAGTTGTCCCTCCCTAATTCATTAATCTGTTAGCTTTCCAAGTAAGGTGCCATCATGGAGGGGAAAAGTTGAATTAGTCTTACCGGTAATTCCTTTTTCGCGAATCCTCCGTGACGGCACCGCTTATATTAGCGCTTATATATGTATGTGATTTAATATGTATAACAGAGAATAGTTAAGTAACTTGTGAAGGTTTACAATTGTGTAAGTTTAGGGCCTGTCAAGTCCAGAAGACACTGAAGGTAAGTGAGGAGGCAGGCCCTTTTGAACCTTCCTGTCCCTGCCTGGCTGGAGGAGGAGGATAATCTCCACGTAAGGTGCCGTCATGGAGGATTCGCGAAAAAGGAATTACTGTTTTGGGCCTTACTTTCTTCCTTTTCTCATTGTCGCCTTCCATGAGCTATAACCTTTTTTATTTTTCAGTCTATGTAGCTGTATGAGGGCTTGTTTTTTTTTTTTTTGTGGACGAGTTGTAGTGTTTAATGGTGTTTGTTTTAGGGTACACATAACTTTCTGATTAACTTTTATTAACTCCGTTTTTACATTATAAATTTTACGGCGTTCATTTTTCGGTATAAAATATCTATTCTATGGTTCAGCATGATTACAGCTATACCAAATTATTTTTTAATTTTTTTGACTACTTTTGTGCAATTTTTTTTTTTTTTTTTATTCCTTTAAAAAAAAAAAATTCACAATATCCATAACTTTATTTTTCTGTCTATGGAGTTGTGTGGGGGCTTGGTTTATTTTTGATCACGACTAAGAATGAATTAGCAATTCTGATTATATACACAGTGGATAAAAAAAATGTACACACCCCTGTTAAAATGTCAGGTTTCTGTGATGTAAAAAAAAAATTAGACTAAGATAAATTATTTCAGAACTTTTTCCACCATTTAATGTGACCTATAAACTGTACCACTCAATTGAAAAACCAACTTAAATCTTTTAGGTGGAGGGAAGAAAACAAAAAACAAAAATATTGTTGCAGTGTGCACACCCTTTTATAACTGGGGATGTAGCGGTGTTCAGAATTAAGCAATCACATTCAAAATCATGTTAAATAGGAGTCAGCATACACCTGACATCATTTAAAGTGCCTCTGATTAACCACAAATAAAGTTCAGCTGCTCTAGTTGGTCTTTCCTGAAATTTTCTTTCCATAGCAAAAGCTATGCTCCACAGAGAGCTTCCAAAGCATCAGAGGGATCTCATTGTTAAAAGGTATCAGTCAGGAGAAGGGTACAAAAGAGTTTCCAAGGCATTAGATATACCATGGAACACAGTGGAGACTGTCATCGAGTGGAGAAAATATGGCACAACAGTGACATTGCCAAGAACTGGACGTCCCTCCAAAATTGATGAAAAGACATCAAGAAAACTGGTTTGGAGGCTACTAAGAGGCCTACAGCAACATTAAAGGAGCTGCAGGAATATCTGGCAAGTACTGGCTGTGTGGTACATGTGACAACAATCTCCCGTATTCTTCATATGTCTTGGTTATGGGGTAGAGTGGCAAGACGAAAGTCTTTTTCTTGCGAAGAAAAACATCCAAGCCAGGCTACATTTTGCAAAAACACATCTGGAGTCTCCCAAAAGCATGTGGGAAAAGGTGTTATGGTCTGATGAAACCAAGGTTGAACTTTTTGGCCATAATTCCAAAAGATATGTTTGGCCGAAAGACAACACTGCACATCACCAAAAAGAACACCATACCCACAGTGAAGCATGGTGGTGGCAGCATCATGCTTTGGGGCTGTTGTTTTTCAGCTGGAACTGGGGCCTGAGTTAAGCTAGAGGGAATTATGAACAGTTCCAAATACCAGTCAATATGGGCTCACAAACCTTCAGGCTTCTGCTAGAAAACTGAACATGAAGAGGAACTTAATCTTTCAGCACTACAACGACCCAAAGCATACATCCAAATCAAGAAAGGAATGGCTTCACCAGAAGATGATTAAAGTTTTGGAATGACCCAGCCAGAGCCCAGACCTGAATCAGATTGAAAATCTGTGGGGTGATCCGAAGAGGGCTGTGCACAGGAGATGCACTCACAATCTGACAGATTTGGAGTGTTTTTGCAAAGAAGAGTCAAAATGTGCCATGCTGATAGACTCATAACTAAAAAGACTGCTGTAATAAACTAATACTTTGTTTAAGCACCTTTTGATTTTAAGGCCTCCTGCACATGACTGTATGGCTTTTTTAGTGTTTTTTGCGGTCCGTTTTTTCACGGATCGGTTTTTACGTTTTTTGTTTGTTTCCGGCGTAGTGGATTTGATTTAAATCACTAGTCTGTAAGGCTTGATTTTAAATCATAGTTTTCTACATAAAGACTAATTCTTGCTGGTATAACTTATAATATGCAGGTAGATGAAGATTTTTAGAATAACAACTTTTCATATTAGTTTGATTCTGTATTCATAGGTTTGTAGAAGTTAGGATTAAGGTATTTTTCTCAACTTTGTTCATGTTATAACATTTTTGCTGTGAAGAAGAGGCATGTGATCTCTGCTGAGTCAAATTCAGTTTTGAGAACTGCAAAAGTAAACCTTAACCAAGTAATGTAGCCTTAACCAAGTTACACCATTGAGGAATGGATAGAGGGCATCTAGCCATCTCAAGGCCACCGATTTGCAGGCCCCAACAAGGGTTTTGTGGAGCAATAGTTGTGTGGTATTGACCAGTGGTCATCCTCTTTAATACTAAGGAGACATAGCCTGAGGTTAGTAGGAATAGGTTGCCTCAGAATGCTAATGAGCAGAGCGGTTACTTCAGTCCAAAAGGATCGCATCTCTGGGCAGTACCATATAAAATGCAAAAAACTGCACCTGGGGATCAACATCTCACAGTTAGTGGTAGTCATCCTGCCCATTCTACAGAGCCTCACCTGAGTAAGGTAACATTGATTAAATAAAAATAGTTGTATAAAGCGATTATTAGCTGACTGAGATGCAAATAAAAGGGTGGAAACTGTGGCATTCCAGTCTGCAGGCAGGGGTGGACTGTGAACTTAGTGGCCCTGGAAAAAAATACTAAAAGTAGCCCAGTTTGGATGTCGGATCCAAATTGATGGAAGCCATGGTCAGTAATTCCATATTGTGGCACATTATACCACCCCAACAAAGCCAAATACCACAGTCCAGCACAAAATACATCCTTCAAAACTTCCATTGGCAGAACGTGATATCCATTTGAGAGATGAGTTGGACCAAAGCCAGCAAGCACGGCCAGGAGATGGGGCCTGTCAACAGTGTCCCATCATGCTGGTGGGACCAACCAGTCCGGGTAACTACCTGAACTCTCCTAATATTGTCAGTAGTAGATTTTCCCGGCATAAACCCAGACTGGTCAGAGTGTATGATGTCCGTTATAGAAGTGTCATTGAAAGACTATGGGAGGCAATGAGAGGCTAGAATATTATTATATAACCATAGTAGCTGCGGGCCAATAACATTCTTATACAGACTATAGACTTATATAGGGAGTCTGTCACTATCTGTTGCTTTCCCCTTTGCTAGTTAAGATATAGCTGTGGTAAATTCTAAAATGGTAATGGGGAGTCTTAAGAGAGGAAGCAACGCGGAACACGTGTTGATGCTGGTGTTTGTGGCACCTACTAGATCTATATATCTGTCTCTATATTGTGCTCTTGTTACTTGTGCTACCTGCATTTTATGGCGTATCTGTATTGGTCCAACTGTGTTATTTTTGACTAGGGATGAGTGAATCCACTTCGGCTGGTACATCTGAAGTTGATTCGCTAAAAACGTAATACTGTACAGAGTTCCCGCTCTGTACAGTATTCAAACGTATTGGGTCCGATAAGCTAAAGTTATTACTTCACAGTAATAATTTATTTGCGAAGTTATTACCCTAAGTCTTGCGCAACTTCGCAAAGTAATTTCAGCTCATCGGAGCTAATACATTCTAGTACTGTACAGAGTGGGAACTCCATACAGTATTACAACAAAGTTTTTAGTGAATCTACTTTGGATGTATCATCCGAAATCGATTTGCTCATCCCTAATTATCATGTTCAAAGAGAGACCATGGGACATTGGCAGGCCACTTCATACAATGTTTCGGGAAGACTATAAAGTTAATGAAGTCCATGCTTAAGAGTCTGTATAACCCTTTACAAGTGGTGGCCTATCCTCTCACAACCCGGCCAGTCAGTTGCTCTGCAGTAGGTGGAGCGCTGGAGCAGCTATGTTGGTAGTTTAGTGGACTGAGCTGGTTACTGCTTGCTTCTCCCATTCACTTCAGCGAGAGCAGTGCTGCATTAACCAGCTCTTGAGGTAAGGTCATGACTTGGGGCCAGAACAACCCCTTTAAGACACCATGTGTCAACAAAAGAAATGCCTTGTTATAGGCCCATAGGATCACTGTACAGGTCATGCATAAAGCCTAATAGTTCTCAATCTAACCCACATTCTGTAGCTTGCTGAAATACTGACTCTTTAGCACAAGTAGTCAGAGCAGTTGCTTATGTCTAATACATTTTTATACTGCATTTTCTTCCCACAACAGGAAGGGTGTCGGTACAATGTCATGCATGTGGCTGCTAAGGAAAATCAGGCTGGGATCAGTCAGCTTTTACTGGATGCTTTGGAGAATCCAGAATTCATGAGACTTATGTACCCTGATGATGACGAGGTCATGCTTCAGAAAAGGATAAGATACATCGTTGATCTGTATCTAAACACGCCTGATAAAATGGTAATTGATGAAGGAAATACCACACAGTCTGCACTTTAACTGGTTAAGGACAGATTACCAATTTTCATTGATTATTTTTTTTTTTTCTTTTAGGGATTTGACACTCCTCTGCATTTTGCTTGTAAATTTGGGAATGCTGAGGTAGTTTATGTGCTCTGCTCACATCCTGGCATCATAAAGAACCCTAGGAACAAATATGACCAGACTCCGGAGCAGGTATTATTACAGCCTTTCATGTGTGCCTTGTGTCTAGATTTTAATTAATGACCCTTGCTAAGGGATTAAACTGCTGGGATCGGAGAATCCCCGGATTGTGTTACAGCTGGAGCCCAGCTCTTGGGTACAGTTGGGAATCTGCTGTTCTGAGGTAGCTGTATGTCATTGTGCTGTACAGGGATGTCTGTGATCATTAGAAATCTCAGACAACCCCTGCAATGTCTTAAAATAAAATAAAAATTATATATTCGCCCATTTTCCCACAGTCGTTCTTCAGTTCTTCTGTATGTCTGTCAGTCGTTGGTACGGTTCTTCTGTATGTTTTTGCTTTCAAACATTAGCGGTGACCTGGCCGGGGTATGGCACATGACCACTGCAGCCAATTACTGTTCTCCGATGTATCTAGGCATATCGCCACTGTTTGAAAGAAATAAACAACGCAAGAACCAGAACAACCGCACTAGGGAAAAGGGTGAGTATATAAAATAGATTTTTATTTTTTTAGATAATTGCTTTAATTTATTACAAAGGCTATCGTGGTACATTAAAGCGGTTAGGCCACGATCAATGTAAAAAATGAAAATCCTTAAAGAGGACCTTTCACTAATATACAAACTAAAAACTAACTATACCTGTGGGCAGAGCGGCGCACAGGGGTCCCTCTGCACTTGCTAGTATGCCTGGGCGCCGCTCCGTTCGCCCGGTATATGCTCCGGTGTCTCAGCTCCGTCTGTTGTATTGGACTGATTTTTTTGTAGGAGGCGTGTCCCTTGCTGCAGTGGTGGCCAATCGCAGCGCACAGCTCATAGCCAGACTATGAGCTGTGCGCTGCGATTGGCCAGCACTGCAGCAAGGGACACGCCTCCTAGAAAAAAATCAGTCCAATACAACAGACGGAGCTGAGACACCGGAGCATATACCGGGCGACCGGAGAGGCGCCCAGGCATACTAGTAAGTGCAGGGGGACCCCTGGGTGCCGCTCTGCCCACAGGTATAGTTAGTTTTTAGTTTGTATATTAGTGAAAGGTCCTCTTTAAATCATATAGTACAATACCTTTAACAAACATAGAACCAGCCCTGTACCTCACATGGAAGATGCTCTTTAGACTGGGAGCTCAGGGGGTGTGTGCTTTTTTCCAGAGCGTGTCCTTTCTGTTGTAGCTCTTTTCTTGTAACTGCCACATCTTCTAACAGAAGATATGGCTGGTGCTCAGTTTGAATTTTCAAAGTAGCCCTAAATTAGAGCATTTGAGATGCACTCTGGTGCTCCAAATCAATGTACCCCCAAGGAGTTAATATCCACACGTGGTTGAGAGACTGGACACTGACACAGAAGTTGGTTAAAGCAACCCCTAACTTTTATTACACAGAGTAAGTGGTATATGTATCTTCAGAAAAGGGCAGTACTTTCTGAGGCCCAGGCATTATTTCATTGGCTCAAAAGGAAGAAGAGATAAGAGAGAGGAGATAGCACCCTGGCTTCTGCGCACTGGTCACTACTTTGGAATGTGAACTAATGTAAACATCTGGTTATCGTCACCATTTTGTAATGGAGTTTATCCTAACAAGAATACTGCATACGTCATGTGTGACACTTCAAGGAGGTGCTTCTCTATAGGCAGTGAATAATAGGTATATATTATCAACCCATATGATTGGTTTATGCATTCCTCCACACTCTATATGCCTCCCTTGGGACAGCTGTAGAAAGATGAGAAACCAGACGCTGCCCACAGCACAGCTCTTTGCCCCCCCCCCCCCCCCCTCTTCTCCAGCCTTGAAGCAAAGAGGGGTGGGAGGCACTTGGAGAAAAAGTTAACTCGTCACAATCCTAGATATGCAAAAATATAGAATAAAATTCACACATCTTTAACAGAATCATCAACTGCCATGTGTGACCACCTCAGAGGTGGAGAAAGAAAATATAAGAAACGGCAGGTGGCGCCATACAGATATACATTTTATTGAATAGCTCGGTGGCTATACAGAATTTTTAATTAGATGCAATTACCAAAGTATTCCGATCCAGATGCTGGTCTGAAAAATGTAGAATGTTTCAGTATCTGACCCCTGAAATGCAACCTTTCCCATATGCACAGGAGCCTCACACAATGTATTTGCCTCGCTCCCCGACACCTGTGCCGTGGCGCTTCTGAAGCCTGCATGGCTGCCGCTGAATCTCCCCGTGCGCGGATGAAAACCTTGTGGCCTGCTATTGGCTGCCCGGCCCCAACAAGTTAATGGGGTCGTACAGCAACACAGTAGCTTCCGGCAGTGCCAAGATACAGAGATTCAGCACACTGTTCTGGATCGGTAAATGCTCGTGTGCATCTAGCCTTAGTCTATTTGTATTCTTACTCACTCTTGGCAGTTGTATGTTTTTTCGCATTGTTTAAAATATCCCAATGTAATGTTTGTTTTCTTTTGCATATTTATTAATGTGAACTCAGGTTTTATTCAGCATACAATGTAAACTATAATCTTGTGTTCGACAATTGTTACAGGTCATATGTGAACGAAGCAAAAATAAATCGCCAGAATTCAAAGAAAAGATTAGAGAATGTCTAAAAGGTTAGTGTCTGTGGTATTTTTTTTTTCTTATTTTTAAAGTGTCTTTACTTTTGCAACAGGATGTACTGAATAATTTCCTTTCACTTCTAGATTTTAAAAATGAATGGAGAAAAAGTTAGTTTTAAAGGGATTGTCTCGCAATGCCCCCCTATCCATTTGCTTTTCTAGGGACCCTGAGCTTTCAGATGCTAGATGTAATGGGTCTATGTGCTGTAGGTTTTACTTGCTTTATATAGCCACACTGTAAATATAAAGTATTGGGATGTTCTGCTATAAAACATAGGCAGAAGCCATTTTCTGGGGTTGTCACCTCAGAAAATGGCATTTGTCATGTAGAGAAGGTTAATACAAGGCACCTCACTGGTGGCTGGGACTATCGGAGCACATACAGGTGAAACTCCAATATTGTGCAAAAGTTTTGTTTATTTCAGTAATCCAACTTAAAAGGTGAAACTAACATATGAGACTCATTACATGCAAAGCGAGATATTTCAAGCCTTTATTTGTTATAATTTGGATGATTATGGCTTTCAGTTTATGAAAACCCCAAAGTCACACTCTCTCAGAAAATTAGAATATTGTGAAAAGGTTTAATATTCTAGACTCGGTGTCACACTCTAGTCAGCTAACTAACCACCTCAGCCCCTCTAGCTTAAACACCCTTAATGACCAGACCACTTTTTACAATTCTGCACTACACTACTTTCACAGTTTATTGCTCGGTCATGCAACTTACCACCCAAATGAATTTTACCTCCTTTTCTTCTGACTAATAGAGCTTTCATTTGGTGGTATTTCATTGCTGCTGACATTTTTACTTTTTTTTTGTTATTAATCGAAATTTACCGAAATGTTTGCAAAAAAAAAACATTTTTCACTTTCAGTTGTAATTTTTTTTTAAAAAACGACATCTATATATCAATTTTTCTCAAATTTTTTGTTCTACATGTCTTTGATAAAAAAAAATGTTTTGGTAAAAAAATAAAATGGTTTGGGTAAAAGTTATAGCTTTTACAAACATGGTACAAAAATGTGAGTTTCCGCTTTTTGAAGCAGCTCTGACTTTCTGAGCACCTGTCATGTTTCCTGAGGTTCTACAATGCCCAGACAGTAGAAAAACACCACAAATAACCCCATTTTGGAAAGTATTCGCTGATGGGCATAGTGAGTTCATAGAACGTATTTTCTCGCCCAGTTTCCTTGGGGGACACAGAAGACCTTGGGTATAGCTCATCTCCCTAGGAGGCGTGACACTAAGTTTAAACTGTTAAGCCCCTCCTCCACAGCTATACCCTCAGCCTGGAGAGAGAGACTGCCAGTTTTTGCTTAGTGTCCAAGGAGGCAAGACACTCCCTGCTCTGCAGGGCTGTTTTTCTCCTTGTTTAAAATTTAGTTTTTGCTTTTTTCTTTTCTTTTTGTTCCAGATCATCAGGGACAACAGAGTCGCACTAGACCTCTCTGTTGCTCCCGGGGTCGAGCTGCGCCAGTGCCGGTCATCCGCACTGCTGCCTCCCCCACAGAAGGCAAGGTGGACCAGGGCAGCCCAGCTCCCCTACATCTCGCCAGCGCAAGGGTCGCCCGCACGCCAAGTCCCTCTTCCAGCGTCCTGCCACTACGGTGCCAGTAGCTGAAGGGGCGACCCTGCTGGAACGGACCGAGGGTGAAGACGACTGTGGTGAGAGAGTGGCTTCTCCAGCCCTACGTCCCCTCCCTCCCCGATCTCCTGCGTGACTGACCCCCTCACTGGTAGCCTATCCGAGCAAGTGGCTATTGGGTGGCCCTGCTGGACCTAGGTGGTCCCTGGTGTGCCGCAAGGCGGCAATCTGCTCCCTCTCCTCCCCTCCATAGCTGATTGCAGGAAAGAGGGGGCGCTTACCGGTGCGGACGGCATGGGTCCTGGGCACTGCAAAATTTAGTCCAGGCTTCGCGGCCTGCTGGGCCGCACCATCTGGTGCTCCTTCCCGGGCCCTGACTCTTCCGGGCCGCGGGGTGGGCTCCCGCGGCCTGCATTGCATGTGCGAGCTATGCTCCACCTGGGCGCCCGGCCGACCATCGGTCCGGTTGGCCGGACGCCGCAAATTTGGGCCCAGGCATCGCGGCCTGCTGGGCCGCACCTCCGCGCTCCTCTCGGGTCCCTGGTTCTTCCGGCCGCGGGGTGGGCTCCCGCAGCCGGCATCGGCGAGAGCTGTGCTCCAACAGGGGGGGGGGGGGGGGCGGAACTCTCCAAGCGCGAATTCTTCCCATCCGGAGGTCGTCCGTCCCCCCCCCCGATGCCTGTTAACCTTTTGGGTACTGGCCGGCTCTTGAGGGCCTGTATGGTGGCCGCCCTTTCTGCCTCAGGGGGAGTCTGTGATATTAATAACTAAAAAATTTATAATTTTGTTTAAATAACTGGTCCTGTTGCGCAGGACGCGGTAGCCTCATCATTCAGTGCTGCTGTTGTTGCATGCTGTCTGTCTTTAGGCGGTATGTCGTGCTCCCCGGCTGCGGCGCTGGCCAGGGCATGTTCCCCCTCCCAGGCGTTTTCTTGCTCTCCTGGGATACGGCGCTGGCCACGTGCATGCAGATTTTTTTTCTGGCCAGAATTCGTCGCCCACCTTAGTTCTGGTGGCTGCAGGTGCATGACCCTCCTTCCTAGGTGGAATACTGCACTCTCCCTGGCTGCGGCCTGGCCTCGTGCATGACCCCCCTTTTCTAGGCGGACTGCTGCACTCTCACCGGATGCTGTCCATTGTTTGGGCTGTGTATGCTT